>NC_064809.1:59597484-59897484 GCF_023721935.1 Panthera uncia | reverse complement strand
TGCATGAGTGCGTGTGGTGTGTGTGTGTGTGTGTGTGTGTGTGTGTGTGTGTGTGTGTGTGTTTAATCAGGGTAGCCACTTCTCCTGTACTTTCTGATCTCTGCTTTCTCTGAGCCCCTCCTCTACCAGTACCTGAACATTCTCCTTCCTTTAGTGTGTTGTGCTACTCCTTACCATTTCCCTTCACCATGCACCTCTGTACAAGAAGGGTGCTTTCACCAGGTATTTACTTCCAAGAGAAATGAGGGCTCAGAGCACTCTTACAGTTTCAGGTGCTATCCTCAGATCTGTCTTCTAAGTCCTCTACTCTGTTGGCAATGGTTCTTCTGGGGCAGCAATTTCTGTCTGGATCACTAAGCACTTGGGACCATCCTAAACCCTCTTTATATTCCGCTGTGTTACTCTAGCACAGATGTGATAGACATATATGTCTCATTGTTGTCAATAGTTCAGCTCTATTGCTTAGGCTTTAGAATTCATTCAAACAAGTGTCATCTACTTGTTTTGTTGTTGAATACAGTACTTAAAATTTTTTTTTCTTTAAACATCTTAGTCTAATTTTGCAAGAAAATCTGATAAGATTCAAAAATCCTGCAGTCACTGCTTCAGCCATCATCATGCCAACTCTACCCCTTCCTTCTTGGAATATTTTGTTTACATGGTTCTCTTCCTATCTATTTCTTCTGTCTTTTCTGTTGTCTCCTTTTCACTGCCGTAACTTTGAAATGTAGAGGTTCCCTGGGAATCAGATCTCCTCTTTAACTTCTTCAACCTTTAACTGACCTTAAATTAATTTTATTACCTTAAATATTATCTATGTGCAACTCCTTAATTTATATCTCCAACCTTGTCATGGCTGATCCCCAGATATATATATCCGACTATGTATTAAGGTTTTCACATGGATATCTGAAAGAAATCCAAGTTCAATTCAGGAAGATGAAATTTTACTTGCCATTGAATATATGTATCCCAAATGATGCCCTGTATAAAGAAGAGAGGGAGTGGACAGGACTTGAAGGCCAAATACATTTGGGAAGTGAAAAAGGGGTTTCATTCTTCATCAAAGACAGAGAATTTTCTATCATAATAAGTATATTAAAAATGTATTTAAAACCTGGGTTTCGAAAGGGGGTTACTTAATAGACTAACATACATGTCTGTTAAGTGAATGAATGAGATTATGATCAACATTCTTTTCCTGATACAAGTTCAGCATATAAATTAACAAATATTTTTGGGCATGTTTCTTTACCTGTTAAATGACAGAGTTGGATTCAATCATTTTCTAAAATACCCTTCCAATTTTCTTCATGCTATTCTATGATACAGTATGCTAAAACTAGACCAATCGACCTCCCTTTGCTTACTGCAAAGTTATTGACCATAATCATACAACCACATTGTAACACAGAAGGCTGCCTAGTTACCAAAAGAAAACACAGGAATAACCAGATAGTCCTACATGGCCTGAAATTTTTATTTCAGAATATAGAGCCAAAAATTTACAACCTATCTTCAAAGTAGTCAAAACCAAATTTAACCACAATGGTAACTTTCTTTCAAAATGTCAAACCCAAAAGCATCACTAGAAAGGGAAGATTCAGGAAAATGCTTTCACCTTAAATAAAATTATAGACTTTTTAAATAAGAAGAGACTTGAAAGGTAAGCCATTCCAATGCAGTCATTTTGTAAATGAGGAAACTGAAGCCTGGACAGGTCAAGTAGTTTGTTCAAGGCCACTTAGTTCTGTAAGGGCAGGGTGAAGCCTGAAAGAGATCTGCTGATAGCTCAAAGTTCACTGAAAAATATCCCATCAAAGACTGAACTAACTTGAGTATATTCCCAACTCTTTATCAAAAGATTTGTTTTCTATGTAAAACTCAATAACACGCAGACTCATATGCCATAAGTCATGCATTCTGATTAAAGTATGGCACAAACTGGTTACTCTTGGTAAAACTTGACTTAGTTATTCATCAAATTATTCTGCCAACCAGAAATTTTGGTCTGACAAGAAAGGTGGTAAAGTAAGTTGCTTTTCAAAGATTATCAAAAGCACATTCCAACAATTCTCTACTACCCATAACCACTCCAGATAGTAGCTCCTTGGCAAAATTATTAAATACACATGAGTCTACTACCCTTAATATGCCTGGACATGATAGGTATTGAAAAATTATTTGTTGAATAAGTACATATATAAATAGGAACTATACAATTAACAAATATAAGTACTTCACACAAAAAAATGGGGTATTAGCCCTTTTTTTTATACTGATGACAAACTCATTTTGGGCATTTGAATCAAGATTTATACAAAAAAAAATTTTAAAACTAAGCTTATGGCACAAACTGATAAACTTTTCTCAATTAACATTATATTATTGTTGGCCATTAACAAACCAAGTATAACAACCCATATTAATCACATCTAGTAAATGCACAGTAACAGGATCCTGTGCCACACAGATGGTTAAAAGCCAATATTTGATTGATGTATTTGGAATGACTTACTACAGTACTTAAAAAGAGAGAGAAGAAAGAAACAGGAAGGAAGGAATGGAACTTCAAAGACCAATTAACCATTATATTCTACCTATTAGAAAGCAGTTGCTTCTCACCTTCTAAATTCTTTGGCCAAGAGCAAGTCTATAATTAGAGTGAACATAATTTACACAAGGTAATTAATAATGTCTGATTGAGAAAGGTTTTCCAATATAGGCTTCACCACTTTCTCTGAAGCCACAAGATTACATCCCTTTCATAACAACTAATCAACTATATTGGATAAGGCAGCTATAAACACTTCCAGATATTCCAAAAGGAAATTTGCAGGGCAAGAAAGCAAAATAAAGATAATGGGATAACAACCAACCAATGCACTGAAAAGGTTCTGACTGAGAAATGGTCAGAACCACAACTAACACACCAAAATCTATAGAATCCAACACACCGAAGTAACCTAACTAACTATAAATGTCAGAGAAGCACAAATAAGAACAGATAATCCCATATGCATCTACTCTGTCAAAACATAACAAAAATGACAAAACACCATTTCTCCATCTCTCACTGACCCTATAGTTGACAATTACAACAGGCCTACTTAATTTCTTTAAAAAAGTAGGCTTCACTGGCATGACACAGCATTATACGACAAGAAGTCTTTCCCAATGAACAAATGCTTCATCTCTTATCTCCTCATTCTACTTCATTTCTTAGTCCCTCTATACAATGAGTAACAAATAACAGCCTATAACAAAATCCTTCAAAATGATACCAAGTCAATCCACAGATGAATTCAAATATTTAGCCAAACATAAAAAAGGAGAAAAAAAGTAACAAAATCATGTAAGAATCACTTTAAAGGTATAAAGTAGTATTACAAATGGAAAGTGAGCACTTTTGCCATAGTAAACTATACCCAGTACTGAAACACATAGGTTAATATATCTGTGCTTTTAGCTTCAGATTCCCAAAATTTTTCAAAGAATTAGTTTTCAACTCTGGACCTAGCCCATTAATGGCTGCCTTAACACACTGTATGGATTTCATCAACAAACAGATTCCAAAACTATCAGCTTTGCTAAATCCTCTCAATCAAAAACAAGATAACAAAAACTCCTTATGGAAGTTTCCAAACAAATACAATGATGAAGGTATGCAAAGAAACTCACACTTTATTCACACTACCAAAGAAGTAATTGAATTTTCTATACCCTAACTTACAAAACCATATGTAACAATATTATGTCCATGTCTAAACCAAAACTTGAAGGAAAGGAATTAGCAGTTAGAAAATTAAGAATACATAAGCGGGTCACACCTAATTCATCACTCTGGATATGAAAACAATTACCAGTGAAATTCATAAAAGAGGATCATACATTTACAACAGTGCCATTATTGTTGTCATTATCATTTCTCCATTAGCACATCTCTTCTACCAATGGCAATCTGTTCAAGAATTGTCAAATTCTGCACAGCCTGAGAATAATCGCCTCTTGCATAACTCTGGCTAAATTCCTGGCTAATTTGTTGATTGGCCTGGTCCTATTCCAACTGCTACTTCAATGCCACTTTATTATTTGCTCCAATAGGAAAGGTATAAACTCCACTCTGCACCAGATTTAAAAGAAATGACTATCATCAACTTTGTTAAAGTTATGAAAAACAAAGTGCTTTGAGAAGCAGATGAACAAAACTAACTCAAGCCAAGCAGGGGAAAAAAGAAGGAAGCGGAAAGGAGGGAAGAGAGATGAAGGAAAAGAGGGAACAAAGGAAGGAGAAAGGCAAGGAGAAAGGAAAGAACAGACAAGCACATAGTTTGTGATCATAAAAAGGGCTGCACCGGGGCGCCTGGGTGGCGCAGTCGGTTAAGCGTCTGACTTCAGCCAGGTCACGATCTCGCGGTCCGTGAGTTCGAGCCCCGCGTCAGGCTCTGGGCTGATGGCTCGGAGCCTGGAGCCTGTTTCCGATTCTGTGTCTCCCTCTCTCTCTGCTCCTCCCCCGTTCATGCTCTGTCTCTCTCTGTCCCAAAAATAAAAACAAAAAGGTTGAAAAAAAAAAATTAAAAAAAAAAAAAAAAAAGGGGCTGCACCACTTGTACCAGGATGATTACAACAAATCCTCCCTACTTTGAGAGTACCCAAGAACAATCCTTCGCCAGCCAATGTTTAAAGAAAAGACTTATGCCTTATACATACAATAAATCTACAAACAACATAACAATCAATAAGGATGTGAACCTCTCTAAAACTCTTCCAATTTTTATGACTTTTTTCATTTTAAGCTTACCCTCCAAAGTTTGATTGTATTTTAATTCTGGTAATAGAAAGGGCCCTTCTAATAATACAGCTTCTAAAATATTTAATAGCTTGCTCAAGAGAAGAAAAATGGCTTAACAAGAAAAATCACTATATGTTTTGGTCATTTGTTTTTATATCGTGAGTGTTTCTGTCCACAATATTATAATATACTTTCACAATTTTAAATACACTGAAATTCACCTTCAGTGCTTATCATAGGTGGAAGATAGGCCCTAATCCCTGATATCTGTGAATGTAATAAAATTTGGAAATAGGGTTTTCACTAAGATACAATTAAGCATCATAAGATCAGATCACCTCAGATTTTAGAGTGGGCCCTAAGTACTATTTAGTTTCCTTCTAAGAAAAAGGAGAGTGAGAGTTGAGACACAGTGATACAAAGGGGAAAGCCATGTGAAGATAAGGCAGAAATGGGAGTTATGCTGCCACAAGCCAGCAGACACAGGAAGAGGCATGGAAAGATTCTCACCCAGAACCTGTGGAGGGAGTAGAGCCCTGACAACATGTTGATTTTAGACTTAGGACCTCCACAGCTGTGAGAGAATAAATTTCTGCTGTTTCCAGCCACTAAGTTGATGGAACTCTAGTATATCAGTTTCAGGAAAGTAATTCAGATTTTGGTGCCAAGAATAGGGGTGCTACACAAACACCTAAAAATGGGGAAGTAGCTTAGGAATTGGGTAGTAGACAGAGGCTGGAAGAATCCTGTGGTGCTAGACAAGAAAACACCTCATGTGCTTTCAAGAGGTGGCTGGTAGACATATGGATGTTAAGGGCAATTCTGGTAAGGGCTCAGAAGGAAGTGAAGAGTAAAGTAGCAAAAGCTATCAAGTTAGAAAAATGATATATCATCATGAACAGAATCTTGGTAGAAATGTGAATGTTAAGGATGCTTCTGTGAGGTCTCAGAAGAAAATGAGATACATGTTATTGGAAACTAGGTGACAGGTGATCTTTGTTATATAGAGTGATAGAAAACCTGGCTGAATTGTGTTCTACTATTGGGTGGAAAGTAAAACTTCCATATTTAGCTGAGGAGATTTCTAAGCAAAGTATTGAAGGTGTAGTAGTCTGTTTTCTCCTTGCTGCATATGGTAAAATGCAAGAAGAAAGAGATAAATAGAGAAAGGATATGTTAAGCAAAAAGAAACCAACACTTGATCATTTGGGAGGTTCTCAGTCTATCCAAATAGCAAATGATGCTAGAATTAGGAAATTCACATCAATAAATGGCTCTGAGAGAAGGTCAAAGGTTTGATCAGACAGTGTTTGCTCAAGAAACTACTTATGTGAGTCATGAACCCAATCAAACATCTGCCAGAAAAATAAATAGCATTATGTAGAAAGATCTGTGGAGAACCCATCTGTCTAAGGCATGAATCTCCTCAACTTCCACAGAAGATGCATGAGGTTTTTAAGAATGTTGTACCAGCAGAAATACAGCAAGCCTGGACTGAGACTACTCCTACACAATTACAGTAGAAGAATAAAGGACAATTCTCTGGAGAGGGCAACACGGGAATACCAGGAACAGATGAAGGCAAGACCACCACTGAAAACAGGAGAATTACTGAAAGTTTATATCAAGTAGTAAACCCCAGAAATCTTTCCCTGTGTAGTTGGATTATCCTCAGCAGGTAGGAGACTAAACAGGCCTTCTATTCAAAATGTAATACAATCTAGAAGAAAAGATAGGACCAGTGCATAATTTGTGGGTCACAGTATGAAACATAAATGTGGAGCCCTTACTTAAAAATTAAGAATTTCAAGATGGCAACAGTACATCAGTAAACCAAGCATGGTATCCCTGAAATCACAGGGCGCTGTGCAACTGCACAAGTTGCATGCTCATGAAGCCAGCCCTGCTTAAAAACACTGACAATGGAAAAGTGACAATCAACAACCTTGTCAGAAAACCCTACAGTGAAGCCTCCTCTATAACAAGCCCATTCACTAACACAGAACTTCCAGTCAACCTTCTGTGCCCCACTCTTTAGAAGAGATAGTTATGGGGATGGCTGGGTGGCTCAGTCAGTTAAGGTCCGACTCTTGGTTTGGGCTCAGATCACGATCACACAGTTCATGAAATTGAGCCTGTGTCAGGCTGTGCTCTCAGCACAGAGCCTGTTTAGGATTCTCTCCCTCCCCCTCTCTCTGCCCTTCTTCCACTCACATGCATGCATGCAAAATAAATAAATAAACTTAAAAAAAAAAGGGAAAGAGACAGAGAGTGAGCTGTGGATCAGTCATTTAAAGAAAGCCTCTAATGGGCCACTTAGGTGGCTTAGTCGGTTAAGTGTCCGACTCTTGATTTCGGCTCCAGTCAAGAACTCGTGGTTCGTGGGTTCGAGTCCCGCATTGGGCTCCAAGCTGACAGCAGGGAGCCTGGTTGGGATTCTCTCTCTACCCCTCCCCTACTCTCTCTCTCTCTCAAAAATAAATAAACTTAAAAAAAAAAAAAAGCCAGAACACAGCTGGGGCGCCTGGGGCTCAGTCAATTGAGCGTCCGACTTCAGCTCAGGTCATGATCTCACAGTCCGTGAGTTCAAGCTCCGCATCATGCTCTGTGCTGACAGCTCGGATTCTGTGTCTCGGATTGTGTGTTTCCTCTTCTCTCTGCCCCTCCCCCGCTCATGCTCTGTCTCTCTCTGTCTCAAAAATAAATAAAAACATTAAAAAAAATTCTTTTAAAGCCAGAACACAGTAACAGTAACAAAAAAGGGGAAAAAAAGCATCTTGAAAGAAACATTATGTAAGAATAAAAAAATAGTAACATCAACAACTTCAAATAAATAAAAGATATAACATCCATAAAACAAGTACCAAATGCTATAAAAAAAAAAAAAAGAACAAACAAAACTCTTGGGAATTCAAAACATAGTATGTATGAAAACATCAGAAGAAGAATTGAAAAGTAAAGTGAAAGTTTCTCTTCTCCAGAAAGGAGAGAAGAAATAAAGGAATGGGAAACAGATACAGTGGATCCAGGACCCAAATAATGGTGTTACAGAGAAGAGATAATAGAGATTGTAATCCAAATAACAAAGTTCATACAAGGAACTTCCGAGATCCAAACATTATACACTAAAGGGATGCCTCAAGTTCCTCCACAATGGACAAACATGGGCTAGGAACTTATCTCCAGCACTAATACAAACTTAAAACGGCCTCCAGGAAAAACACAACTAGATCATCCACACAGCTTAATATTTACAATATTGCTTTGTTTACAGAAAGTAAGGAAATTTCCAAAGAGCAAAATAGTTTTTAAAAAGCGTGAACTGAAACCCAATTTTTATACAGGAAGCATTCCTAAAAAGTCAAAGTTGTCTCAAGGACAAGGCCATTACAGGATTTTCAATCAGAATAGCAAGTCCTAAGGTGGCACCAAATAAAAATAACTAGTTATTAGACAATTACAGTACAATAGAGACCCTGAAAAATGTACCAGGATAGTGCCAGGCCAGCTGATACTCCCTGCTCCCAAGAAAAACAAGCATAAAACACCTGTGAAAGACAGAATTCTCAAGTAGGGCCCAGAAATTTAATTAACTGCGATCAAATATATATGAGTTAACAATAAAAATTAACAGAACAATTGCATGAAAAAAATCATAATGAATAAGAATACACAAAAAATAATATTCCCTTAAAGATAAATAAAAGGTTGATCAAGAAAAGACAAGCAAGTATAATATGTGATTTAAGTATCAATAACATTTACATAACCATTATAATGTAAATACTAAATACTGATCTGATAAAATTTATGATATAACTATAGTGAAAGAATAAAGAGTCTCTAAGTATAGATTGGACACAAGAATTTATGGCAAATAAAATATCCAAAAGTAGCAATATATTTTAAGTGCTACTTGGAAATACTGGCATAGGGGCACCTGGGTGGCTCAGTCAGTTAAGCATCCAACTCTTGATTTCGGCTCAGATCATGATCTCACAGTCGTGAGATCAAACCCTGCATCGGGCTCTGCACTGCATGTGGAGACTGCTTACGATTCTCTCTCCTTCTCTCTCTGCCCCTCCCCTGCTTGCTCACTCTCTCTCTCTCAATCTAAAAAAAAGAAAAGAAAAGAAAGAAAGAAAAAAATATATATGGGCAAAAATACTAATTTAACATGTTGAAAGTGGTTGCGGGGCACCTGGGTGGCTCAGGTGGTTGAGCATCTGACTCTGGCCCAGGTCATGATCTCTTGGTTTACAAGTTTGAGCCCCATGTCTGGCTCTGTTCTGACAGTTCAGAGCCAGGAGCCTGCTTAGGATTCTGTGTCTCTTCCTCTCTCTGCCATTCCCCTGCTCACACTCTGTCTCCCTCTCAAAAATAAATAAACATTAAAAAAAAAAAAAAGAAAGTGGTTGCTACTGGGGGTGGTGGGCAGAAAAATGGCAGGAGCAGGGAAAACACCTGGAAATGTTGCTTTCATAATAAAGTGTTGAGAATTATATGACTCTTTAAACTATATTTATAATTTTAATAAGACCTAAAGATGGAAGCATTACCTGCATTAGATCTTACATTCTGCAATAACTATATAAGGTAAATGAATAAATAACCATAAAACCCAGACTCTCCATATTAAGTAACAATGTCTACCAAATGCATGAGGTTACCTGTACAAGGGGACAGAAATAAAAGGTCAGAAACCACTTAAATTATTACCATGGGGAACTTACCAAATAAAAAAGTTTTTTTATTCAATAGATTATTAAGAAACTTATTACACTGAAATGAAATAATCTAAGATACGTTCTTAAGTAAAAGAGCTTATGATACCTTTTCTCTTTTAAAACAAAAAAATAGGAGGAAATGAATACAGGCACAGCTCAAAGATATGTCTGGTTTAGTCCCAGACCACTACAACAAAGGGAACACTGCAATAAAGGGAGTCAATTAATTTTTTGGTGTCCGGTGCAGATAAAGTTATGTCTTCACTATACTGTAGTCTATTAAGTGTGCAATAGCATTTCGTCTGAAAAAACAGTGTATGTACATTCTTAATTAAGAGTTATTGCTGGGCACCTGCGTAGCTCAGTCAATTGAGCGTCCAACTTCGGATCAGGTCATGATCTCATAGTTCATGGGTTTAAGCCCCTCATTGGGCTCTGTGCTGACAGTGCAGAGCCTGCTTGGGATTTCCTCCCTCTCCTCTCTCTCTCTGCCCCTCCTCACCCCCATTTGTGCACTCTCTCTCTCTTCCAAAAGTAAATAGAACTTAAAAAATATATATTGCTAAAAACGCTAACCAACATCTGAGATTTCAGCAAGCCCTAATCTTTTTGCTAGAGGAGGGTCTTGCCCTGATGTTCATGGTTTTTGAATGGCCAGGGAGATGGTTGAAGGTTGAGGTGGCTGTGGCAATTTCTTAAAATAAGACAACAATGATGGGTTTACCACACTGACTCTTCCTTTCATGAATGATTTCTCTGTAGCATGTGATGCTGTTTGAGAACATTTTACCCACAGCAGAACTTCTTTCAGAATTAGAGTCAAATCCTCTCAAACCCTTTACCAGCTAAGTTGATTTACTATTCTCAATCCTTTCTGTCATCTCAATAATTTTCACAGCATTTCACCAGGCATAGATTCCATCTCAAAAAACCACGTTCTGTGCTCATCCATAAGAAGTAGCTCCTCATCTGTTACAGTTTTGTCATGAGATTGCACAAATGCAGTCACATCTTCAGGCTCCACTTCTAATTCTAGCTCTCTTGCTATTTCCACCTCATCTACAGTATTTCCTCCACCAAGGTCTTGAACTCCTCAAAGTCATCCATGAGGGTTAGAATCCATTCTCCCAAAGTCCTGTTCATGTTGATATTTTGACCTCTTTCCATGAATCACAAGTATTGTTAATGACATCTAGAATGGTGAATCATTTCCAGGTTTCAATTAACTTTGCCCAGATCCATCAGAAGAATCACTACCTATAGCAGCTGTAGCCTTACCCAATGTATGTCTTAAATAATAAGCCTTGAAAGTCAAAATTACTCCTTGATCCACAGGTTGCAGAACGGATGTTGTTGGCAGGTATAAATACAACATGAATCTCATTGTTCACGTCTATCAGAGCTCTTGGATGACTAGGTATGTAATCAATGAGCAGTAATATTTTGAAAGGAATCTTCTTTTATGAGTAGTAGGTCTCAACAGTGGGCTCTAAATATTCAATAAACCATGTTATAAGCAAATGTGCTGTCATCGAGGCTTTTTTGTTCCATTGATAGAGCACCGGCAGAGTAGATTTAACGAACTCTTAAGGGTCCTAGAACTTTTGGAATGGTGAATGAGCGTTGGCTTCAACTTTAAGTCACCAGGCGCATTAACCCCTAATAGGAGAGTCAGCCTGTCCTTTGAAGATGTGAAGACAGCACAGACTTCTCTCTAGCTATGAAAGTCCCAGATGGCATCCTCCTCCAAAAGAAGGTTGTTTCATCCACAATGAAAATCTGCTGTTTAGTCTCATTAATTATCTTAGCTAGACCTTCTGGATAACTTGCGACAGCATCTACATCAGCACTTGCTACTTCACCTTGCATTTTGAGGTTATGGAGATGGCCTCCTTCCTAAACCTCATAAACCAAACTCTGCTAGCTTCCAACTTTTCTTCCCTAGCTTCCTCACCTCTCTCAGCCTTCACGGAAATGAAGAGTTAGGGCCTTGCTCTGGAGTAGGTTCAGTTTAGGGAATATTGTAGCTGATTTGATCATTTATCCAGACTATTAAAACTTTCCCCCTATCAGCAGTAAGGATGTTTTATTACTCATATCATTCATGGGTTTACAACAGTAGCACTTTTAATTTCTTTCAAGAACTTTCCTTCGCATTCACAACTTGGCTAACTATTTGGTGCAATAAGCCTAGCTTCCAGCCTATCTTGGCTTTCAGCATGCCTTCCTAAGCCTATTCATTTCTAGCTTTTGTGTTTGTTCATTTGAGAGAGGGGAGATGGGCAGAGCGAGGGAGAGATAGAGAGACAGACAGAGAGAGAGAGACAAGGAGACAGAGAATCTTAAGGAGGATCCACACTCAACACAGAGACCAACACAGGTCCTGATCCCATGATCCTGACATCATGACCTGATCTAAAATCAAGAGTCAGACACTCAACCAACTGGGTCACAAGGTGCCCCACTAGCTTTTGACTGAAAGTAAGACATGTGTAATTCTTCCTGTCACCTAAATACTTAGAGGTCATTGTAGGGTTATTAATTAAGCTAATTTAAATATTATTGTGTCTGAGGGAATAAATAGGGAGGCCTAGGGGAGAGGGAGAGGAGACCAGCTGAAGCAGTAAGAACACACACATTTATTAAGCTCACTACCTTACATGGGTGAAGTTCATGGTATCCGAAAACAATTGCAATAGTAACATCAAAACACCAATGATCATAGATTGCCATAACAAATATAATAATAATGAAAAAGCTTGAAATATTTTGAGGATTACCAAAATGTGATACAGGGACATGAAATAAGCAAATCCTGTTGAAAAGAGGCATCAATAAATTTGCTCAAACAAAGGTTGCCAAAAACCTAAGTGGAATAAAACAAGATATACCCATATTATAAAGAACTGAAGAGCACAGTTCCACCAGAAGATAACACTTCTTACTAATCTACTGGCTCGCACACACTCACTTATCTAGTCAAGGACTTTCAACTCCCCTCCCCTCCTCACCTCCTTCACTTGATCATCAATCTTCACATTCAACTCAATCAATCCTATAATGATATAAACGTGCTACAATATTTTTTGAAACTATATTATTTTCTATTAAAAAAATCCCTTATCCCACATGCACTGCAGTATTGTCTCTACTCCTTGTGCCTCCATTTCCCTTCCTCCCACTCTCTTAAATCCACTCCAGCAGGCTTCATTGCCCCAAAATACCAAAACTGCTCATCAAGATAACAAATGGCCTACTGCATTAGTTTTCCATTGCTGCCATACAAATGACTACAAACCTAATGACTTATAACAACACCAACTTATTACCTTACAGTTCTATAAGTTACAAGTCAACATAGGTCTCACAGGGTTAAAACCAAGGTGCTAGGCAAGACTGTGTTCCTTTCTGGAGGCTTTAGGGAAGATCCCTTTCGTTGCTGTTGCCACAATTCAGTTCCTTGCACACAGTTTCTACATTTCAGAACCAGCAACAGGATGTCAAATTCTTCTCATGCCTCTCTTCTATCTCTCGCTTTCTCTCTCTCTCACACACACATGCACACGCACATACACACACACGTACACATGCACACGCACACATGAACTACAGCCATGAAAGTTCCTCTACTTCTAAGAGCTATGTGATTAAATTGGGCTCACACAAGATAATACAGGATAATTTCTCTATGTCAAACTACAGAATCTTAATCACATCTGTAAGGTCTCTTTTGCCATAGAAGGCAATATGTTCACAGATTCTGGGATTTAAGATGTGGACATCTGGGGATGGGAGGCGCATTATTTTGCCTAACACACCTATACAATAGTCATTTCTCAGTCTTCCTTTCTAACTAAACTTTCAGCAACATCTGACACACTGGACCATTCTCTCCTTTCAGAAACTCTGTCTTCTCTTGGCCAAGACAGCCAACTTCTCAGTTCTCCTTCTACCCTCCTGGCTACTTCATCCAAAAATCTCCCTTTACTAACTCTTCTTCATCTTCTCCGAATACTGGAGTGCTTCAAATTCCAGAAGTAATGATAATGGGGATGATTAACTAATAACAAGAAATGGCTACACAGAACTGAAGTTTTCAAAGGAATCCTGAGTGTAACAGGCCAAATAATGGTTTCCCAAAGATAAATACATTCTAATTCCTGGAACCCGTGAATATCTCAGGTTACATGGCAAAGGGGAATTGAGGTAGCAAATGGAATTAGCATTGCCATCAGCTGGCTTTAAAATAGGGAGATTATCCTGGCGAGTCCAATACCATCACAAGAGTCCCTGAATGTGGAAGAGAGCAAAAGAACGTTCTGGGTCAGAGAGATGAGATAGGAGAAAGCCACAACCAGTCATTTCTGGCTTTGAAGATGGAAGGAGGCCATGAGCCAAGGAATGTGGGCTGTTACAACAGCACAGAATTCTAATTCACTGGTGTTCCTGCAATATTGTCAGAAAGTTCACAAACTCAAACTATTTTCATAAAAATACCGAGATATTATTTGTCCTTTTTACTCTCATTCTCTCATGAATATACAATGGATTTTTCCAAACATGGAAAAACCTGTGATATCACCAAAGACTGAACAAACCAGAAGATAAGAGAATCCAGAGGCCTTCCATGAAATCAGAGAGTAAAGAGATTTGCAGAAATGTACAATGCTACTCCTCTCACTAAATTCATTTTTAGTTTGGAAAATATAGTGATGTTTTCATTTAAAAATGTTATTTTAGGGGTGCCTGGGTGGCTCAGTCGGTTGAGCGTCTGACTTCAGCTCAGGTCATGATCTCACTGTTCGTGGGTTCAAGCCCCTTGTTGGGTTCTGTGCTGACAGCTCAGAGCCTGGAGCCTGCTTCCGATTCTGTGTCTCCCTCTCTCTCTGCCCCCTCCCACTCATGCTCTGTCTCTTTCTCTCAAAAATAAATAAACGTTAAAAAAAAATTAAAAATATTATTCTATGTGATTTACTACTGTTTCTTAAATAAATTAACACATATTTTTTTAAATTTCAGTTTTATAATATAATATGGTGAATATCAATAAACCCACAAAATCAAAAGCTCTTTGGGATCCGCGACGATTCTGATAGGCGTAAAATGGTCCTAAATACCACAATGTTTCAGAACTGCGGATATAGAGTCTACTATGTGCCAAACATAGCTCTAAGTAGTATGCATTTTAACACACATAACACAATAACCCTAATAAGTACTATGTTTATTCTTATTTTATAGTTGAGGAAATTGAAGGTCATTAGGAGCAAGCAGCATGAACTTAACCAAATAGCTAAAGATTAAGAAGCTGAGCTAAAATTTAAACCTCAGCATTTTGGCTCATGTCTGGCTGAATATAGCCTCTTAGGGTTCAAACCTCTCTACTGACATTTATGTTGAAGCTAATCTCATCTAGTTGCATTGTTTAAATGCTCCAGCCCCAAGCCTCTAGCTCCAGACTCTTATACCTATTGCCTATTCTACATATCTAACTGGATGACTAAAAGTCATCTCAAATTTAACTTTCTCCCCGCTGAACAGATTCCCTCTCCCCCTCAAACATTTTCTTCCCTCAGATTTCCCATGTCAGGCAATGGGAATTGTTCAAGCTTCTCAGACCAAAGATCTGAAGGGATCTCCTTCATGCTTCACAGTAGTCTGTCAGAAATCCCTACCAACTCTGCTTTAGAAACATACCAGAATTCAATCACCACTTTTATTTGCTGCTACCTAGTTCAAACCATCTTCTTCTCTTCCCTGGAATACAGCGATAGCCTCCAACAGGTTTTCTGCCACCTATATTGTATCTTTTCTCCAGAGCAGCCAAAGTAATTTGATTTTTTTTAATTAGAGCCAATCACTCTTTTGTTTAAAACAGCTTTCCGTGTAAATTGGAGTGAAATCCAAAGGCCTTACCTTAGCCTACAAGGCCTTACATAATCTGGCACTATGGTATCTTTCTAATCTTATATACTATGATTATCTCTTCCAGCAACCCAACCTCCTTGCTCTTTCTAAAAACATGAAATAGAACCTTACCTTTACACAGTTTCCTTTACCTGCCCCACCTCCCACATATGCCCAAGATCCATAAGGTCTGTACTTTTCTCTCCAAAAAGCCTATTGTGAGAAAGGTTTTCCATTATTATTTTATTATACCCTATCATTTTTCAGCTCCTTTATTCTGCATCATTTTTTTTTCAGTAGCATTTATTATGTCCTGACAAACTATAAAATTATCTATTTGTTCCATGTCTACACTGCCACTAAAAGGCAGACTATATATATTCAAAACTTTGTCTCTTGGGTTCAGAGCTTTTTCCCCTAACAATGTCTGGTGATTTGTTGCTAACTACTTATTAAGCGTTCATTAAGTGATTAATCTAGGAAAAATATTCACAGTAAAACCTATGACATAAAAGTATCAGTAGTAGTTGGTAAGAAATATTACAATCCTAGAAGGAAAATGTTCAAAGTTGGGAATAAGTAACAGGTAAAAAACAAACAAAGAGTACCTGATGAAAATACTTTTTAAATTCAAAAATACTTTTTGAATTTAAAAATTCAAAAATTTAAGGTGATGCTATTCTATGAGTTTCAAATAACAAAAATTTTTAAGTATAATTTAAGTTGAGCAGTAAGTCAAGTATGAGCCAAAGACTGATGATTTAACTTGGCCCAACATTTCATGAGACTGATTTAACTCTAAATTTTCATCCCCTGATCCAGTAATTTCTCTTCTAATAATATACACTAAAAAGAAAATCATAGATCAAGACAGGCTTTTCTACATAAAGATATTCTGGGATAGCATGATTTTAAAATAGTAATGAAAAGAAAAATAATAATCTAACCATACAACGAGATAATTTTGAAAATTATGGCTCATTCCTATAATGGAATATCGTGGAGTTATGTTTGTAAAGAATTCATAACTATATGAGAAAATGTTTATGTCGGATAGATAATAGCATATAATTCGTATGATTCTGACCACATTCATTAAAAAGAAAAACATCAAATGCACATTATTTAGTGGAAGTATTATGGATAATTTTATGATTCCTGGCATGGAAAACACATCTCCAAGGAATAGGGATTACCTTCGAAATTATGCCATAACTTGAAAGAATGATAGCAAAATTTACCATTTCAAATCAGGGACAATTGGCATTGAAAAACTACTTGATACTGAGGCTTTAATAAACACTCAGTAACTCGAACCAACAATGATGCTGGAAAAGTATTTTGCATATCATCCAGATAAAATAGCACTATTAAAACAAAGGGTTTTTTACAGAAGGCATTTGAATAAATACATCGAAAAATGGAAAATATGTTCCTTAGCAGCAACTCTAAAAAAATGGAAATTTACGTGTAATGATCCATATAAATATAAAAATTTGAAATACTTATCACATTTTACTTCAGAAATAAAAATTTTCCAACAGAGCATTCTGGCAAGGGCTAGGTTTTTTCATCTTTAAGGTGATTCAACAATGAATTTATCTGTGGCTGCAAAAGCATAAGCAATGATAGACTTTCCTATTTTTCCTGTTTAAATTTACATTTCCCAAAATGCTTCTTCATAAAAAATATCATGCATGCTAGAAATAACAATTTATTAGGATTTGAACAAAATCCTTCAAGCTCTACAAAATAAATTAGTCATCAATGGACTAAACCTAACCCTGCCAAATGTTAGTCTAAAACAAAATTGTGGAGTTGAATTATTAAGCCTTTTACAAGTTTTCTTTAAGAGATAATGTAACCACAACTACAAAAATCACACTGTAACCACTGCTAAAAGGTCCAATATGTGTAATAATATACAGTATAAATCTTGTTTGTTCCAAGAGAACTTAAGAAACTCTTTCAAAAATCACAGTTACCAGTAGAATATGAGTATGTCCCAATTTTCCAATACTTATTATTCTGATTGTGTGTATCTATGAATCAGATTCTCTTCCTGTCTTGCCATCAATTACTAATTATTTTCTGCTCACAGCTATCCAGGCTAGACAAGAATAAAATATTCCAGCCAATTCCACTCGGGGAGTATCCCGTTCTTTTAAATTAGCGCCCTAGTGACTGGGAGTTGCCTGTTTATTTTTTCCCATTTATTACTAAGAAATTAGATAAAATGATCTGTGATTCTTTGGGAATGGGGTTAGGGGTAAGAAAAAAGCAAGAGGAGCTGCATTTTTTTTATTTTTTTAATCTTGTGCTTAAAGGTAACTCAAACACTACTCTCTGAAATAAGCCAAAATCACTTCTGAGGAAGTTAAAATCTATGGCAAATATTTCTGCTAAATATGTCATGAAGAAAAAAATTATTTATTTTTCTCTCAGTTTTTTAATAGGGACAAACAGTCCTGACTTGCCTATAGACCATGATAGCAACACTGTTTACATGTAAGAATTGGTCCTCAAAAAGCTGTCCCTCCACCAAACAAATGTTAACAGATGTTTAATAATCTCTAAAAACAAAAACAGAAAGAAGAAAAGAGGGATGGAAAGATGTTTGCCATATGTTAGAGTTCTATGGTTAAAGAATTTAAATAAAATACTTTTAAAATTTAACCATGAACAAAACAAAATTTATTTGTAACTCCAAAATCAATACTCTAGGCACTTTATAGCAGTCATTTGTGGCCGTGCAGAGTGATGATAAACCTGAAGTGCCCAACATGCATATCCCAGGTAAGGTCAAACAAGGTGAGGATCTCTACCTTTTTGTTTCAGCTCTCATTCTATCACGGTCTTTTTCACAATCAATTCACTGTCCTGTTTTTTGCATTTGTGCTTGTTCACATCATTGTTTAAAATGGTCCCCAAGCATTAGTGCTGAAGTGTGATCTAGTGTTCCTAAGTGCAGGAGGGTTGTGATATGACCTACAGAGAAATATTTGTGTTAGTTCAGTTTCATTCAAGCATGAGTTACAACATTGTTGATAGTGAGGCCAATGTGAATGAATCAATAACATATATTAAATAAAATGATTTCAAAAGAAACATACATAAAATAAGGCTATATACTGATCAGTTGCTGACAATGTTGTAACCAGAAGCCCTTAAGAACCTAACACCTAACCTTGTATTTCTCCTAAGAGCAATGGTTAGTATTAGCTAAAGCAGTCAGTGTGTGTAGTGATTTCATGAAAGGTAACTAACATGAACAATGGGAATCAACTGTATTAGAATAAGAATTCCACGGGGGGTAAAAAGATAACAATGAAGAAATTTGAGAACTTTCCATAACTGAAAAAAACTCTGCTTAAAAGGGACCATCGAAAGGGGCCTTTCAAATACTAAAGAAAAAATAAAATAAAGAAATAAAGGGAAAACAAGTCTGATGATATAAAAATTGTGAATAACGTGCTTTTGTAGTAAGAGCCTCGATTATTTCTATCTGCCAGGATCCATGCTCTTTTGGTAGCGGCTTTCCATGCTGGCTCTGGACATGGTCACGAAATCTATGTGGTTCAATGAGTTACTAGCAAATATGAAGCAAGTAAAAGCTCAAAAAGCGTTTGCTTTTTGAAGCTTGCCCTCTTGATGTTCTTGGAACCCTTCCCAGCCAGCACAAGCGCACATCTGTAGGAGCCTACCAGATAATGAGAGACATGTGGCCTATTCACCTGTCACCCTAGCCAACAGGCAGCCAACCACCACAGATGAGGCTAGATGTGTCTGCCTCCAGCTGCAAACTGACTGACTGCAGATATGTGAGAGAGCCCTGCCTATCTCAGCAGAACCAGCTGATCCATAAATTCATGAAGGATAATAAATGTTTACCATTTTAATCTACTGAGCTTTGAGGTAACTTGTTACACAGAAATAGTAAATTGATACATATATAAATAAATTAAAGAAATGGCAAGTTAAGATCGCAGAATAAACTCTGGCACACTACCTTCCTCTCCCAATACCTAATGAGATTTTTTTTTCCAGATAGTGTAATGTAGTGTAGAAAATTAGCAGAACAGGAACTCCGGAGGGGCACAGAAGAGCGTATAATGGCACCACTCCCACCCATATGCATCTAAGTCTCACTGGCAAATTTCTGAAAATTCTAATATTCTCAAGAGAAACAAACTGAGGTACTATCTTCAGGTAGATTATGCATTGGCCAGAACCCCCTTTAATTTCCTAATCTAATTACCCAAGAAAAGGTAACTTATTTAAAAGTGAGGTGGCCATTTACCACCTTAGTTAAAGCATATTGTTTCCCTTAGTCCTCAGTCCCACGCTAAGGTACACGGTGTCCTGCCAGATCTGAGAAAACATCTGACTAAAACCTGTCTCATTTTCAAGGTTTATATCAACCATTCTGGAAGAACTTACATTAATAATCCATGACCTTCCATCTAAGAGAATGTTTATAAGCACTGGAGTCTCCTAATTCCTAAACCAAAGTCAGCATCATCAAGGCCACAAAAGGGGTGGGGCATTGGGAGAGGAAAAGGAGTTAGTGCTGGATTCTCTGCCTCTAGCTTTCCAATGTCTCAGAAAGCTTTTTTCCAGCAGTCAGTATCCTTTTTTCTTCTTCTGAATGGAGAGTACACGGCTGCTACATGAGGTAAATGAAAATAAAGTCTTCAAAACTACCCACTATGGTGAGGAAAAGACCCAAAGCTCAAAAGTATTAAACCCAGAGGGGAAAAAAAATAAAAATAAAAAACCAAACAGGTACACTGACAGAAAACATTTAACAAAATCTGTGAAGAGGTCAGAGCCCAAGTATTCTAATACATCTAAATAGTGTCTCAACTGAATGTTCTTGGACTTAAACTATTGCCTCCTGTGACAGAAATGTGAGGCCTCACAGAGGATCAGAAGCCTCACAGTTGTACCTCACAGAAGATCAGAAGCTGATCCCAAATAAAGTAGGAAAACATGTTACCCACAAATATTTATCTCACAGCCAGTAAAATTTCTGGACAAAGCCATTAGGCACAAACAACAAAAAAACAAAAAACAAAAAGCATGTCCACTATGCCAAACATTCCTCCCTCCACCACACGCACGTAGATAAAGAATAAAAAAGAAAAAAATTTGTGAAATGATGTTGACAGGACTTTTTCTGTGATTTCAGAATTGCAATTAAGCCTCAAAACTAAAGATAGGATATACAATGTGCCCTCTAACTCCCAGAGTTTACTAAACGTTGGCAGAACTGGTCGTTAATCAATTTCAAATGCCTATGCCACTGCTACCAGGAAAGGAATAAGGAAAGAATAGGAGCCTGCAGTCTTATGGAAAGGACATGGAGAAAAGTTTCTCCTTCCCCTCCCCCAGAAGTACATGTGTTTAGCCTGCAAGAGAACCACTCACAGAAAGAGAGACTGGCATCTTGGTCTTTCCCCATCCTTGCTGAGTTATAAAACATGCAGACACACCTTCATCCCGCCATCGGTACAAAGCCAAGTACAGTGAGGGAGTTGTTGGGAGAACCTGGCATGCACCCTCCGGAGTCCTCTGGAGTCTGTGAGCATACATAAATTAAGTGACCAGTGCCCATTTTTGATGTGGAGATATCTGAAGGCATGAGACCCTCTAAAAGAGAGCTCATGTCAACAAGACTAAAGATGGCTATTATATAATGGGTTGGGGAAAATACTGGGAGTCAATTTCTCATATTGTCTTTGGAGGCTCTCCTGACTCTGGATCCTCTTGACTTGCTTAGGCAGCTGCTAAACTAAGTGAGCAATCAGACCATCTAGAGAAAAGACTGGCACCCTCGACTACTTATAGAGCCAGGAGATGACCTCTTTAACTAAAAGAAGTCCTTAACAAACTCTATTGCTGAGGTAAATCTCAGCACTGCTCAAGGAAAACCATGATAATCTGTGTGGGGACCAAGAAATTAATAGGGGCCATCACTGGCCAAACAGAGAGCTAACCAGAGGGAGAACAGGCATGCCTCACACCGTACCTAACACTGTAAAGGTGTTTACCCATTCCCCTATTTCTTCCCAATTCACTAAAGGAGCTACAGCCTAGAAAAGTCAGAGGGGAGGAATGGGCATCAAACCAGATGGGTCGATTTTATACTAAACAAACATTAATAATCCCAATCTTTGCAAACTTTTCCAAATGATGTATTTAATAGAATGGATATTTGTTCTACTTTTACCTGTCTTATGCTTACTAAGTAAGTATATCGGAGCAAATACAATTGCACAAAAAGAGTGAACTGTCTCCTAGCTCAGGATGAAGAACTATGGCACACAAAGTAGTCCTTCCAAAAACAGACTAATTTGTTATGACTATCATTCCCATTATGTCCTAGGCTTCAAAATAAGGGCAAAATTATATTTCAAGATCTGTGGCACTTCCAGTATGTTTTAAAAATGATTTTCCAAACGGAATTATGGCAAAAACTACAACACCATCACCATTTTCATAGAACACAATACTTTCACTTCTTTGTCCTGTAATTTTAGCCCAGCCTGACTTTTTTTCCTCACATGAACCTCTGTTAGGAGGATACTACGTTGGCTCCAAATAACTGGTCCACAGTATTCATCCTGAAGATTACTGACAACTCAAAAACCACAGCATGGAGTTAAGATAGCGTTTAAACATGCCTTTGGGGTTAGAAAGCAGTATTTAGCCTGCAGTTCATCAGTTTTTATATGACCAAGGTGAAATAAATACAAAAGAAATCTACAAGTGACTTTCTTTACCCAAGAATATTTCCTGATCTTTTTAATAAATTGAAAAACCACCAGATCACAGATGCCTGGACTTGGATATTTAACTGAAAACATAAAAATAAATTCTAATCTGGGAACATGAACTTTTTTTTTTGCTAAAATAAAAAAATTTTAAAAAACAGGCTAAAATCAATTTTATGATCTGCACTAGTGATGACTAATATTCTCCTGTCAAGACTTTCTCCCATGACTAAGTTGTTGTTGTTGTTTTTTAAAAAGGGCAAAGCTTTGAAGCACAAATGGTAGTAACTAAACACCGATAACCCATTAGATTGTAATAAGCTCCAAAGAGCAGCTACTCAGCTGCCTTATTTACCAATCTAGCTGCTATTCAAAACCCAGCAGTGTTCCCACCTAGGCACTCTCTTACTGTTTTAGCAACTATGTCAATGCTAGGCAAAATGGTCTTAATAATGTCAGATAATGTATACTTTCTGTATCATTTGGTCAATAATTACTGATACTGTTCCTATACAATTAAAAAGTGTGCCAAGCATATGCGGCATCTGTAGCCTCAATGATATAAAATAAAATATAATACATTTAGATATATGCAACAGGGTTGACAGCATATGGAAAAAGAGCTTTGTATATGGACTGTATCTTTAGGTTTTAGATCTTATATATCCATATTTGTGCCCAGGATGCAAAAGAAAGAATTCACTGGGAATGAAATAAATGCCACAATACTATAAACAAGTACTCTAAAATGAATAAAATGAAAGAAAGTCAACCAAAGGACATAGACTTTAAAATCCAATCCAAACACCTTGCTTTAGTAATACTTTCATAAAAATTATTGGCCCTTGAAGTCCAACATTGAACTGAATCATTATTTACATAACAGGGAACTGATTCACATTTTAATTTGCTTTCTTCAGTATTATTTCAGGAAGACTTCTTTATTTTCCATTCAATATCATATGTAGAGTCCAGGTATGAAAAATGCATTTCTATTTTTGAAAAACACCAATTTTATGAGGTTAGTGGAAAGTAAATGGATTACAATTTTTCCCCAAACACCATCATTTCTCATTTCTTTTCCTTTGTCTGAAGCTTATCGTTGGCCTCTACCTTCAAACCATCAATTGAAGGAAAATTTCCTATTTTAAGCATCTTTTTTCAATGAAATTATCCTATAACTGAGTGGCCTTTATTTTTTTTTTAATTTTTTTTTAACGTTTATTTATTTTTGAGACAGAGAGAGACAGAGCATGAATGGGGGAGAGTCAGAGAGAGAGAGAGAGAGAGAGAGAGACAGAATCTGAAACAGGCTCCAGGCTCTGAGCAGTCAGCACAGAGCCCGATGCGGGGCTCGAACTCACGGACCGCGAGATCGTGACCTGAGCCGAAGTCGGCCGCCTAACCGACTGAGCCACCCAGGCGCCCCCTGAGTGGCCTTTAAAAAGCAAAGATTAGGAATATATTTCTTAATTGAATTCGACTTGTGGGATTCCACTGCCTCATTTATAAAGGGAGGTTAAATTAAAAGAAAATTGACATCTGTTTACTTCATATATAATGCCTTCACAAAATACAATAATAGTTACATTTTTTCATCACTCGCATGTAGAAAATGTGATGCCTCTCCATTAATGAACAACAGAACATCAGTATGGGTAGAGAAACAAGTTTTATCCTCCTATTATACCTTTCACTCACTATAACTATACTGCTTGAACATAAGCCCTTCATCCAAATTCCAAAGCCTCGTTTCTGAAAATTCTACTGAACTTCTATGTATCTTCCACTAAGGAAGCAGTAAGCTTTTATTTAGAAATTATGACTTTCCCTTTCCATTTAGTAAAAGTGATGAGAATAAAACCTGTGGCTCAATCTTAATAAGTGTTCAGAAGTAACTATACATGTCCTGATTTTTCTCTTGGCCTTAATATTCCATCCTATCAGTATATTCCCTAATCCTGATTTTCTTTTTATACTTTTCTCTTTAACGTTTAAATTTTTTTTTATATACTCAAGAATTCTGTGGAAAGAAATGAGCTGCAAATAAGGAAATGTAAAAACTATGTGAAAAATTTTTGTTTGCAGGTGACAGAACAACCAAACTACACATAACTGAAATGGGAAGTTGAGCTGAAATATAGTCCAGCCCTCTCTCTCTAGATATGATATACAGTAGATAGGAATAGCTCTAAGACTTATTTTTCCTGTATTCTTTGAAAGGTTGATAACAACAATTCAACCATCAACTGAATTTGTGATGGCTTTGAAAGACATAGAGATTTAAAAGTAAAATTGTAGTGTTCAAATTAGCAGAGCATCTCTATATTATTAAGGATACATGTTACAAGGGCATTCTTTGAATTCTATATGCAATAAAATCTGTTTCACTGATCAGCTCTCCTTTCTTAAAAGCAAAGCAAAATGTAAAAAACTAGCTGTGAAATTTTCTATAGAGAATGGAGGCTTAAAATTGTCTCAGAAAATGGGTTTAAAAATCATTAAAACATTAAATCTCCTGAAAGTGTACAAAAGATGAATTATATAAGAAATATCCCTTGGGGCGCCTGGGTGGCTCAGTCGGTTGGGTGTCTGACTTCAGTTCAGGTCATGATCTCACAGTCCGTGAGTTCAAGCCCCGCGTCGGGCTCTGTGCTGATAGCTCAGAGTCTGGCGCCTGCTTTGGATTCTGTGTCTCCCTCTCTCTCTGCCCCTCCCCTGCTCATGCTCTGTCTCTCTCTATCACAAAAATAAATTAAAAAAACATTAAAAAAAAGAAATATCCCAAATGGTCCACCAAGTTTAATTTTCCTTAAAAACTAATCCTAGTTTGAGCCACAGCCATGTCTCACAATTGTAGAGGAATAAAGATAGACTTGTATTTCACTTCCACACAGAACGTAATCACCATATTTGGAATGGCACAGAGAAAAAAATGAGAGATCTATTGGCGGGAAAAATGTGACTGCCACAGAAATATTTTGGACAAAAGGAGCTGAAACTGAGTATGCAGAGCCATGTCTGAGTCACTCATAAAGAAATGAAGAATGTTACTTACTATTGCTGACCAGATTTCATTTGCAAAGGACATACATACTATAAAATGACAATAACTAAATAGCTATCCTGTCTTGCAGCATATAAAGTCCATTATTTCTTATAGTACTTCCTACTGTGGCATACTCTTTAAACACATTTTTATATCTAAATATTTTTAATGTAAAATTAAACATATTTTTATAAAAATAGTTTTCCCTAAGTAAACGTCAAAAGTAAGCTCTCTCCATCTCATGCCTCACCTCTATTAGGTACGTGACTATTTCCTCCTCCATTTTCCCCTCATTCCTTCTGCTCCAGCCATACTGGAACTTCATGGTTCTTACAGTCTAAATATCAAGTTAAGATACTAAACAAGTAGCAAAAATAACATGAATTAGAACAAAACAAAACAACAACAAAAAACACGAACAAACATTTATATAGTGGTATGTGCTAGGCAATGTTCTTAAACACTTCAGAACACGAATTCATTTAATCCTCACAATAACCCAAAGAGGAAGTATTATTATTATTACTCCCATTTTACACACAAGGAAAATGAGACTCTGTAAGTCATTTTGAAAGGCTGGCCTTAATCCTAAGGAAAATAGAAAGCGACTTAAGGATTTTAAGACATCATATGAAATGACCATATCTGAAGAATTATTCTGGGTCAGCATGGATTAAATTGGAGCAAAGCAAAATTCCATGAAGTAACCCAAATGAAAGGTGGTTGCTCCCTAGGCTAGAGTAATGACATTGATGAGGGAAAACGTATTAAAATTTTGAAAGAGACTGAGGAAGAGAAACAAGGAGATTCAATGATTAAGTGCAAGTAGAGATTGTGTCCACCTCTGATAGTCCCTTACTCCACCAATTTCATATTACATCACTGTTATTCATTAATAGGGTAAACGAAATAATCAATATTTATGAATCCTATGTTTAAAGAAGCTTCAGAAGGACAGTTTATGAGTAAGAAGAGCCTAAAGCATTCTGCAAACTTGAAAACCAAGCCATCCTAGACTCCATCCTCTTCCTGACTCCCAACAGTTAAATTCTCTAAGTTGTGCTGCCCACGTACCTTTCAAAATCTCTGCCTTCCCCATCTTTATTTGCACTTTCCCCACTTCATTAATATCTCCATCATATTTCTCTCAGACTAGTCCATCAGGCTCCAGAGAGGTCTCCCTAACTCCATCTCATCTCCCTCCAACTCATACTTATAACCTGCAAGAAATATCTTTCCAACATTCAAGTATGTTCAATGTTACTGAACTACTAAAAGCATTTTCAGCCTCCAGCTACCTCTTCAGATTCAGATACTAAGATGTTTCTCCCTGGTGGGAATGCAAATTGGTGCAGCCACTCTGGAAAGCAGTGTGGAGGTTCCTCAGAAAATTAAAAATAGACCTACCCTATGACCCAGCAATAGCACTGCTAGGAATTTACCCAAGGGATACAGGAGTACTGATGCATAGGGGCACTTGTACCCCAATGTTTATAGCAGCACTCTCAACAATAGCCAAATTATGGAAAGAGCCTAAATGTCCATCAACTGATGAATGGATAAAGAAATTGTGGTTTATATACACAATGGAGTACTACGTGGCAATGAGAAAAAATGAAATATGGCCCTTTGTAGCAACGTGGATGGAACTGGAGAGTGTGATGCTAAGTCAAATAAGCCATACAGAGAAAGACAGATACCATATGTTTTCATGCTTATGTGGATCCTGAGAAACTTAACAGAAATCCATGGAGGAGGGGAAGGAAAAAAAAAAAAAAAAAGAGGTTAGAGTGGGAGAGAGCCAAAGCATAAGAGACTGTTAAAAATTGAGAACAAACTGAGGGTTGATGGGGGGTGGGAGGGAGGGGAGGGTGGGTGATGGGTATTGAGGAGGGCACCTTTGGGGATGAGCACTGGGTGTTGTATGGAAACCAATTTGACAATAAATTTCATATATTGAAGAAAAAAATAAAAATAAAAAATAAAATGTTTCTCCCTCATATCCTATGCTAATATACAAAATCAAAAATCCTCTACTGAAACCTTAGAACTAGCAATTTTTCAAACAGGTCATGCTATTTCATAACTGCAGGATTTCACAAATGCTGCTTCCTCTGTAAGATCTCCCTGCCTCCCTTGAACACCTGAAAAAGACCTGTTCATCTTCTGAGTCTTAAATTTAATGAGTTTTCCTCCTTTGTGCTCTTCCATACCCTGTACACTACCTCCATGCTAAACCTCATCAGCTTATATGGCAACTGCTTACATTTATTCTTTTATTCATTTCACCATGAAATCGTATGTTTCTATCTTCATTGTGTGACAAAGTTTCTGGGGGAGTATATGTATTCTAGTTTGTGTGCTGAATTTAAGCACAAAATCAGTAGCAATTTTAGGTGCTCAAGAGCATTAACCCTCCAGACTGAAAGCAGGGTAATATTAAAGGAAGTCCGATTCTAGATAAGGAGTATATTACTATACACAAAGCAAACAAAAACGCAAAATTTTTAGGAATGAGTTAACAGTAAACGTCCAGGAGCTATAAGAAGAAAACTATAAAACACAGTTGAGGGATATTTGAGGAGTCTGGAATAAGCGGAGAAACATACCTACTAAGTAGAAAGATTAAATATGAACAATAATGTCAATTTTATATACATAAATACGAGACTTTAACAAAACTTCTATCAAAATCCCAAGGGTTTTCTTTTTAAATTTAACTTGTTTAATGATTTTAAAGTTTAATTGGGAGATTAAAAGAAAAGATTAGTCAAGAAAAGAAAGTATAGTCCTATTAAATCTAGATGTTCGATAAAACAATAGTAATTACAACAAGGTATCTAGTACTACTATGGGAACAGACACATACCAACAGAAATGAAAATAAAGTCTAGAATATATCTAAGCATATATGGAAATACAGTACATGTCAAGCAAAGGTACTTGATTCCAAATAAGGAAGGGAAAGAGGGATTATTTGATAAATATTGTTTGGGCAACAAGCTAGGCACTTGGGGAAAATCATAATTGGACCCTACCTCATCTTATCAATAGACAGTCGAGATGGATCAGAAGTTAAATGTAAAATGAAATTGTAAAAATACTGAAATAAAACAAGGGTAAATATTTTCTAACCTAAAATTCATACAAAATAGACTACCCTACTTTTTAAATTTGCTATAAAATATACCATCAACATCAAAAATAAATAGATCAAAAACAATCTTCATAGTATATTGCAAAGTGTAAACAGTAAAAACCCGTATATATAAAGGTTCCTATATATCATTAAAAATAAGATAAATAGAATTTTTTATTTTTATTAAAGTTTATTTATTTATTTTTGAGAGAGAGAGAGACAGTGCCAGTGGGGGAAGGGTAAAAACAGAATCCCAAGCAGGCTCCAGGCTGCCAACACAGAGCCTGATGCGGGGCTCAAACCTATGAAGCTGCGAGATCATGACCTGAGCTGAAACCAAGAGCTGGGTGCTTAACCAACTGAGCCACCCAGGTGCCTCATTAGAACTTTTTTTAATGGACAGAAGAGAGATAGCAGAAATTCAGGGATGAAATGAAAATGATTAATAGCCGTACAAAAAAAAAAATCACATATACTAATAAAATAAAAATTAAAAGAGCAAAAGATACATTTCACTTGTCTAATTGACAAATATTATAAACACTGATAAAATCTAGTATAGGCAAGGATGTGCTAAAACCGTCACTCTCATTTATCTCTTCGTGAAAGTAAATTTGTAAAAAAGCGTAGTGAACAAATTGATAGTCTTAAAGTTGTTATCTGTAAGGTATGAAATTATAGGCAATTTTTACGACATGACAGTTTTCTAAAATACTTGAATTTTTCACTACACTATGCTGTTAGAAAAATTATGTGTTTTAAGAAAAAGAGCAAGAGAAAGTTTGTAAGACAGAAGAAATAATAAAGAAGAGACCATATATTTAGACACACATAAAATACACACTTACTGAAAAAAAGAAAAAGAAAAAGAAACTGTCTAGGAAGCACATTACTTGGGAAAAAGAAACTACAACAAAATAAAAGAGACTTCAAAAAACCAAGTGGGGAACAGCTTTGAAATGATGGAAGGAAAAAGTCTAATGAAACTGAAAGCAAAAGAGGGGTCAAAGATTTCAAAAATGTGTGAGGTCCTTGGTAAATTCTTAAAGCAGAAGCAGGATTGGAGCTGTTGCCACATCCATAAATTCCTATGCAGTAAAGAGCAGGCTAGTGTTTGCCATGAAGGCTGCCTTTTTCAGACTGCAGGTTTCGTGCTGCTCTGTGAATTCAGACACCGCTGTAACTTGTGAAACCCCCTGGCAGTTAGTCGGTAATTTTAGAAGCAGATGGAGTAAGTAGTATATTTGCCTCTACTTTTCATTATTAAAATGCTCTCTACTCTGTATCCACAGCTGAAACCAAATCTACTGTTTTCTTATAAGATGTTAATAGGATACAAGGATCATACATGTATTAGCTTGAAAGAAAATACACATTGCGCCTAATACTTTTATCACAAAAACTTCCTTCAAAAACCATAAGTTTCTTTAGAAACCTTATAAACTAAGACATATTTGACTTTTATCTTTTTAAAACTGAATCCAAATAAATCTTAGCATAGAGATGGATGACAACAGTGTTAAATGGATGATGAAATAATACATTATAGCTTTAAATATAGAACACCTGCGCTCTGTGTCTTAGTCTGCTCGGGCCACCATGACAAAATAACAGACTGGTGTCCTAAATAACAGAAATTTACTTTTTCACAGTTCTGGAGGCTAGAAATCCAAAATCAAGGTGCCAGGATGGTCAGTTTCTGGTGAGAGCTCTCTTTCTGGCTTACAGAAATCTGTCCTTTAGCTGTGTCCACACAGGACACAGGGAAGAGAGTGTCCAGCCTCTCTGGTGTCTTGTCTTCTAAGAACACTAACCCACTCATGAGAACCTCACCCTCATGAACTCACTGAAGCCCAATTATCTCCCAAAGGCTCCACCTATAAGTGCCATCACATGAGGGGTTAGGGCTTCAACGTACGAATCTGGGAGGGGGAGAGGAGAGGCGAAGACTGAATCTATAGCACTCCATAAGCCACACGTTTCAGTCAACCAATCAATCAACCAACATGTATTTTGTATGTGTCAGGCACTATTCTTGGAGCTGATAATGTAATGATGAAATATGAGAAAATATCTCCCTCCAGGAACTTACATTCTGGGAGAAAGGAGAAACAGTCAAACAATAAATACATAAACAGTATTCTGCTAACTACTTTGAGGAAAGTAAACCAGGAGTGAGAAAGGAGGGAAAGGAGGAACTACTTCAGCCAGAGAAGTCAGAAGAAAGCTATCTCGGGAAGTGGCCTGTCAGCTGAGAGGAGAAGCATGAAGATGAGGTAGTAATGAACAAGCTAAACCAATCATAAAATGCTCGGAAAGCATTTATTGTATACAATCATCTTTCCAAAGTTGTAGATTTAAGCCACTATATCTGTATTGTGAAAAGGTTTAGACAGTAAATTCCTTGTGCATTCCCATCAAAATTACAGTATCTCCCCTCCTTCTGACAGAATATATAAAAGCACACACGCTTCTCAACAAGTAAAGAAGAAGGGACAGTAGAGCTATACAAAGCAACTCTTATCTATTAACACATAGCAAATATCCCTAAAGTCACCTCTTTCCACATTTAATGTTCCTGCCTGAGAAAAGTCCTAAACAAATAATCCATTGAACAAATAATAGAAAACACAGACCTTGGAAGCCACCTAAGCTACTCAAAAATTTCTCAGATTTTGAAGCTTTGGGCGTGTCTTCTCCTTCAACATTCATTTCTGGTCTACTATGAGTCTGGGTAGCCTTTACTTCTTTATACTCAATTGTCCGGTTGAGAGACAAAGGCTCCATGACTTACCTATCAAATAAAATACATAGATTTTAGATAAATTTGCTTCAAACCAGTCTTTCAATTTACTGTTGAGGCCTGTGGCTTTGTTCTAGAATGGTTGAGGTCAGAGTTTGACCTCAGATAAGTAAGGAAATACAGTAAATATATCCCTTGAGATTGTAAACTAGAGTATTCAAAAAATAAAAGGTTTGCCTCACCACTGTCTGAGAATGAGGCTTACCCACATTGTAAGTCCATGTTTTCCTATTTTTTGGCAATACCATTGTGCACACACACACACACATAAACACTAAGCACTTCTCAAAAACATTAGTGGATACAAAAAAAATCTGTGTGCAATCTAAGAATACTGTTTGGATGATTTACAATCTAGTAAAGAAGATAAAACATGCCCCAAAGTGATAAATATGCTTACAAACATCCTAATAGCATATGGAATGACTGTAAATAAATACTAAAATTATATTTTATCTAATTATATGCTAAAGAGACAATTTTAAAAGTTATTTAAATTTTTAACATAAATTAAAGACAGGGGCACCCGGGTGGCTCAGTCGGTTAAGCACCCGACTTTGGCTCAGATCATGATCTCGCGGTTCATGAGTTCGACCCCCAATTCTGGCTCTGTGCTGACAGCTCAGAGCCTGAAGCCTACTTCAGATTCTGTGTCTCCCTCTTTCTCTGTTCCCCCCCATTCTCTCTCTCTCTCTCTCTCTCTCTCTCTCTCTCAAAAATAAAGATTAAAATTAAAAATAATAATAAAATAAAGACAAAATTCAATGTCACAGAATAAGTATCATCATGACAATCCTATAGCATTTCTAAAATGTGTCCATATAATCCCCTGCATTAGCACAGATCTCAAGTCGACATGTACTAACAACTTTTAAAGGAATTATAGCTATGAAATTAGCATCTAGGCTTGAATCACTCACAATTAAAAATGACTAAAAATTTTAAAACCGAGTATACAGCGGTAATACAATCTTCGTGAAGGTATTTTATGCAGAATCATATTGAGAAGTTAGATAGGACTTAAATTTAAGATAGACTCTCAATCCATTTCTTGGTATTAATATTTTTTTTCTGTTGGAAATCTCTTTAATGAGGCTAATTCATTTAAATTGAGGAACTATTTTCAAATTTAAAAACAGGAGAAAACACTTCATTTCATTACTGAAATAGTTGAAGTTTAGTTTAAACTGACTGAAAGTTTACTTGTTTCATTGTTTTTAAATATTTTATATTTCTAACTAAACTACTTACAAATGCTAAATATGAAAAGTATTTGGAATACAAATTTTATGTACTGCATCAAATCAAAGATGTATATTTTATCATACTTTAAGATCTCCAAAATTAGGATGTATGGAAATACACACTTAATGTTGTCTTTTCTGTCCCCTCAAAATCTATTATTGGGTTGCCTGGGTGGCTCAGTCAGTTAAGCATGTGACTCTTGGTTTCCGCTCAGGTCATGATCTCACGGTTCATGGTTCAAGCCCCGCATTGGGCTCACTGACAGTGCGGAACCCGCTTGAGATTCATTCATTCTCTCTCCCTCTTTCTCACTCTCCCTCCTTCCCTCGCTCCCTCCCTCTCTCTCAATAAACTTAAAAAAAAAATCTATTAATAAATTGATGGTGTGTCTTAAAAAAATCTATCTCAGCATAGATTTGAGGAAATACTGCAAACAAGTTAAATTTCTATTCTTGTGTGAGGGAGTGAAAACATTCCCACAATGGCCAATTAGCCTGTAGAATGGAAGATGGTATTCTTCCAATGACTTCGAAAGTTTTGGTAAATAAAAGAACAATTTGACTTCTGAACTATTAGAACAGGAATGAGAAAAATCACATACTGCCTTCAAATATGAATAAGCATGAAATTTCAAAAAACTACAGTTTTCAAAAATTCCCCCAAATCCTGGCATTTTGGGGGACTAAAAGTTCAATTTTCACATTAATTTCATACTACTACTGTAACAAATAATCCAATTTTAAAGTATACATTTTTTTTTACATTGGTTAGAAAAGTACTAAAGAAATTGTTTTTACTTCTTTTTAAAACTGTCTATTTTGATCATAAAATTGGGGGGAGCTTCTTAAAATGTTCATAATTTTGTCCCATTGTTTAAACTGTACCAAACAAGCTAACGTTTTTACAAACAAGAGATTAAGCTTTTTTTCATTTTGAAAAAAACATACAATTTTTATTTTCTAAAAATGATCCTCATTAAAAAGTTGCTAACCACCTAAGTTAGGGAAAGACTGCTAACTGCTAAATTAGAGACTAAAGATAGTGAATGAGGAGAAATAGTATAAAACAAAGTTTATTCTTAAGATAATTAATACTTTTTTGGAGGTGGGAGAGAATGACTTAAGGTCCTTATTAAGTATATCAATTATGATGTTGTAGTCTGTATCTACAGAGGCAGATAAAAAGGTACAAATACAAGTTACATGCGTAGAAAAACAAAGAATCAAATAAGTAGTAGCTCCACAGATACACTCAAAAATACCCTCTTCATGAAATTGTTTTTAATGTTTACTTACTTATTTTGAGAGAGACAGAGAGTGTGAGCAGGGGAGGGGCAAGGAGAAAGGGAGAGAGAATCCCAAGCAGGCTCCAAGCTGCCAGCACAGAGCCTCACATGGGGCTTGAACTCACAAACTGTGAGATCATGAACTGAGCCAAAATCAAGAATCCCACGCCTAACAGACTGGGGCCACCCAGGCACCCCTCAAATTAATTTTTGAAGTTATTATCTTTACTTAAAAAATGGAATGAAGCACGAGCAATTAAATGACTGAGGAAAATATAACTGACTTTCTATAAAATTGAAAACAAAAACAAAGCATAAAGCAGCAGCAGCATAAATGTATCCCAAGCATTTTTTTTTATTCTCTAGACATTGTCTTCATTTCAACAATTCTCACAGGCACCTACAAGTATCAAATAATAGTATACAAAAATAAAACATGGTATTTTCCCTCAAATTTTATCAAGTGTGATTGGGTCCTCCAACTCCCTGCAAACTACTGCTAATTCCATAAGAGGTAAGCATCCTCAGTAATAGCATGTATGTAACCCTTCCTATCACAGACAATTCCCTTTAAAAATAAACAACAGTGAGTGGATAGTGGATACATGGCAGTAGTGGTGGTACAGTTTTCAGATCTCTCAAAAGTCCCTCACAAAAACACAGGGCACCTATAGAAGTAGAATCAAAAACTCATATGCAATAGCTTTCACAAAAATACATGTCATAGGGTTCTATGGCTGTCAAAATACAAGCAAGTAAAGATAAACTGTGAACAGTCCCAAGACCTTCATGGAAACAGATTTTGTGCAAGAAAGACGAAAGCAACAGGCTATCAGACAGACATGGGAACTCCAAAAGAGCTAACAGATATTAACCAGAGAGGTAAGCAGGCCAATATAAGGAGAGCAGCTGAAACCGTAGGGTCTATATATTCCAATAGGGAGTAAGTATAAGTAGTCCTCAGTAAGTTATCAATGGCCTAGCAGACCCGGGGTCTAATAAACACTAAATAATTTCAGGAGAAAGCCCCAGACTGAGGAGAAACTAAACTGACCAGGCCAGAGACAATAAAGAGAGAAGAAAAAGAGAGTTTCAAGATAAAAGTAGAAGGGAACAGTCAGGGGCACCTGAGTGGCTCAGTCAGTTAAGCGTCCAACTTCAACTCAGGTCATGATCTCATGGTTTGGGAGTCTGAGCCCAGCGTCGGGCTCTGTGCTGACAGCTCGGAGCCTGGAGCCTGCTTTGGATTCTGTGTCTCCTCTCTGTGCCCCTCCCCCACTTGTGCTCTGTCTCTCTCTATTAAAAATAAATAAGTGTAAAAAAATTTTTTTTTAAAAAGAAGGGAACAGTCAGAAAAATCTATAAACGTGGCAACAACTTTTTAATCTGTTAAAATTGTTAAAATCTGTTAAAAGCTATACAGAGAACTACATAATCATGAGGGCATAAAACTATCTTCAACCACTCTTCTCTTTTAAAAGTTCAAGAAAACTAATGTATAAAAACAAATAACAGAAAAGTATTAAAGTCAAACCCCATAGAACATTATATATATAAAAGAAGGAACCAAATGACAGCCTTACAGAAAACAGAAGCACAGCAAAAATATAAATTAAAAAAATAAATTTAAAACTCCACACTTATATTTCAAAATGAACTAAAAGATATTAAGTGATAAACTAAGGAACAACATAAATCATAACACAGAAAGACTCAAATGATAGGAGAAATTTCAGGAAAGATTTATAATAGAATGAATCATTTCAGAAATCATGACTAAACTAAAAAGAACATAAGACCAAATAAGCTAAATTGAAAATGCCTTAAGAGAAATAAAATACAAGGGGAAACATGTTTTAGGTCAAAAAGAAATGAAGAAAGCAATGAAAAAGACTCAACACTAAGAGCTAACAGAAGACAAACACTATCCAACACATATAAGATAAGGGTCACCAGAGGGGAAAAAACATAAGAAATAAAACAAGGATTAAATTTATAATTTAATAAAAACTCCCTGAAATTTTAAAAAAGGAATTGAAACTATGTATATTACAAGGATACATTGTGAATCTAGGGAAATCAACCCAGACTGACTAATACTAGGCATATTCTAATAAAATTATTTGACTTTAAACAAAACAAATTAGAAATTTGTTTTTCTAAAGAAAATTAATAATCAAAAAAATAGATTGAAATTAAGATTTTGACAGCAATACTTCATAATAGAAAAAATGGAATGATATATTCAGATAACTGTAAAAAGGAAAGTAAGAAATCTCTTAATGAGCCACTATGGAAGGGCCTGCAAGAAAAACTTTTTTAAATTTTTAATATTTATTTTGACGGGGATTGGGGAGAGGAGGAGAGAGAGAGAGAGAGAGAGAGAGAGAGAGAGAGACTGAGACCCAAGCGGGCTCTACACTGTCAGAGCAGAGCCTGAGGCAGGGCTCAATCTCAGGGACAGTGAGATCACAACCTGAATTAAAATCAAGAGTCAGAATCTTAGCCAACTGAGCCACCCAAATGCCCCCCTCCAAGAAATACTCTTAAATATGGAGGAAATTTTTTAAAACGAATAATTAAAGTACATTTCTCAATCTAAAACAGTAAGGGTATTTATGCATTCATTCATTCATTTGTTCATTCATAGTTGGCTTCTGTATGCATTAGGAAAGATTCTAGAAGGATAAAGGAACCAACAGTGGTTCCCTACTGAGAAGAGGAAATAAGTGGATTGTTCAGGGGATGAGGAGTGAGCTCTTCATTACAGTTATACCTTTTGTACTGCATGTGCTTTTGCTGTTTGAACCACCTGAACACACATCATTTAACTGGTGAGAGAGTTTTGGAGCACTTTCTAAAGCTTTTCCTAGAGATTCTAATGTGAGCCATGACTGAGGACTATGGCTTCAAAATTTAAAGGAAGTGAAATCAGTGATAAAATCAAGAAATCAGTGAAAACTACTACATAAAGCAATATTTTTAAATTTATTACTTTGATCCAAAATCTTATTTTTAAGAAATGTATAACTGACACATTAAATAAAATATCTTCAAAATTATGCTTTTTTATATGTGTAATTCTACCAGCTTGTCTTGAATAAATTTTAAAAATATATAAACCTGTTGCTTCAATGCTTATTTTTTAAATACAGTTTGACAAAAAAGTCTTCCCAATTTACACGGGATTTGACAATTCATTTTGGAATAAGAAAAAAATTCTTAGATGCATCTGCTATAATGACTCCCCCTTTATAGAGATTTTTTACTTTTTTTTTTAGGTTTTCATCTTTAAAAAAATTTTTTAATGTATGTTTATTTTTGAGAGAGAGAAAGAGAGAGAGAGAGCATGCAAGCAAGGGAGGGGCAGAGAGAGAGGGAGACACAGAATCTGAAGCAGGTTCCAGGCTCCCAGCCATCAGCACAGAGCCCGATGCAGGGCTCGAACCCATGAACCTTGAGACCATGACCTGATCTGAAGTCTAAGGCTTAACTGACTGAGCCACCCAGGGTGTCCCACCCTTTATAAAGATTTTAAAGGGGATGAGTTTCCTGCCAACTGAAATGTATTCATTTCCCAATATCTCACCCAATCTAAAATACAGCATTAAAAATGGGGTGCCTGGGTGGCTTAGTCGGTTAAGTGTCCAACTTCAGCTCAGGTCATAATCCCGCAGTTCACAGGTTCAAGCCCCAAACCAGGATCTGAGCTGACAGCTCTGAGCCTGGAACCTACTTTGGATTTTGTGTCTCCTTCTGTCTTTGCCCCATCCCTGCTCACACTCTGTTTCTGTCTCTGTCTCTGTCTCTGTCTCTGTCTCTGTCTCTCTCTCTCTCTCAAAAATATAAATATTTTTTCAATACAGTATTAAATGAAATGCACATGAGACCAACCAAAACATAAAATCTTTATTTTCCTTTCATTTTTTCCCTCTTCTTTAGAATGCTGTTAATCATCCTTAAAGATCAATGAATGAATAGGATGTCTTCAAGAGAAGCTTAATCTGTATTTCCTTCAGCATACTCTACATCTTGGCAGGACTGCAGCTACATTTTGGGTTACCTGTGCAGAATTGGGTAATTCCTCGCATATTGGCTCCCCAAGCTACATGCTCAGAGGTATTAAGCCACTGCTCAAATCTACCCTCAGCCAAGTGCCATAAAGCACAATTATCAAAATAGCTTCTGGCTAAGAGTCCAACCATCCAACATCTGACTAGTATTCACTTTTAAAAAGTATACAAAAACATTAAGAATAATATCTATTCATATTAATTAGTATAACCTGTGATATCAGCAACAGAATATAGGTAGAAACCTGAAGCAGTATAAATTCCATTCGTGAAATCAGCTTAAACACTATATAAAATGAAAACTGTATTTTCACATAATTGTTTTTGTTTTGTTTTCTTTTAATTAATTCCCAAACAGAATAATCAACATACTATAACCAGGAGGCATTTCAATAGGAAATGGCAGTTGGAAGAATAGGCCCAGCCTCTAAAAAGTTTATCCAGAAAATGCCCAAAGCTAGCCATAGCTAACATTTCTGACAACTATCAGAGATGATAGTTTAATAACCAGCTTTGTCTGTTAATTCATTTTTTTTAGGGTGGCAGCATTATGAGATGTTGTGATCTGCTAAGCTGCCCAATTTCTTCAGTGCTCCTCACACCTGCAGACTAACTTGCTATGGGAGTCAGAAAAAGAAGACAAAAGAAATTGGCATCCAAGTTGTACTAAGAGGAGTTCTCTATTCAAGTTTCGTGAAAAGTCCTCTAAATAGCTCCCTTTGACAAACGCAGCATGACTCACTTGTCTTCCTCGGGTGAGGCGGTGAGGCTACACACCCTGGACAGAACAGGAAAGGAGAGGTAGTGCACGCCCCCATTGTACTGCACAGTTCACAGTATTCATTATTTCCTTCTGTAATGGGCACATTCACACCCCTCCACCTATCCTGGTAATTAGACCATATCACAAAAAACAACACTGCTAGAATTCTCTGTAATAGCTAATGTTTAAAAAAAAAAAGAAAGTTCGTTCAAGGTTTTTCAAACACTACATTTATTAATTACTCTTTATCTGGTAGACTAAAATCTTAAAGGCACACCCAACAATGGTCTAATTACAGGCAGATTTACTTACAAAACTGAAAATTTGAGCCCTATATTGAGATCACATGAAAATACCTGACTTGTTTATGGTGAGAAATAGGTAGGAATTTTCTTTTATGTTTATTTTTCTGAATTGTCCACATTTTCCACAATAAACATACTATTCTTATAAAAACATAAGCATACCAACATTTTTAAAGAGAAAGGATTTTCAGCTAATTTGATCCAGTCTTGTTAGTACTATCTCTTTGTATTCTGAAATGTTTGGTCTTATTTAAGATACCATACAGAAATAGGCACCAATATATTAACTCTGTCATCACAGATAACAGAAATTTTTTTCTATTTCATTAAGTTCTACATTTATAAGATCTATATGTTATATATGTCTTAATATACAAAATATATGGATTGCCATATGCTACAGAGAATATATTGACTTTCAGGTAGCTGAAGGATGCCTGCCACGCCATAATTCAAGCATGAAATTTAATATATATTCCCTATTTAAAAACTCACTTTTGCTGGAACACCTGGGTGGCTCAGTCAGTTAAGCATTCGACTGTTGGTTTCAGTTCAGGTCATGATCTCACCATTCGTGATTTCAAGCCCTGCATTGGACTCCATGTTGAAAATGTGAGGGCTGCTTGGGATTTTCTCTTTCTCTCTCTCTCTCTCTATGTCCCTTCCTTGCTTGTGCGCTCTCTCTTAAAATGAACAAACTTTAAAAAAAACGTTAAAAACTCTTGCTAATGAATGGACTAACCAAGAAGTTAAAGAGGAAGTTAAAAAGTTCATCGAAACCAATGAAAATGATAACACCATAACCCATAACCTCTGGGATGCAGCAAAGGCGGTCATAAGAGGAAAGTATATAGTAATCCAGGCCTTCCTGAAGAATGAAGAAAAGATCTCAGATACACAACCTAACCTTAACGCCTTAAGGAACTGGAAAAAGAACAGCAAATAAAACCCAAAACCAACAGAACATAGGAAATAACATGGATCAGAGCAGAAATTAATGCTTCTGAAACCAAAAAAAAAACAAAAAAAACAAAACAGTAGAACAGATCAATGAAAACAGAAGCTGGTTCTTTGAAAGAATTAACTAAATTGATAAACCACTAGCCAGTTTGATCAAAAGAAAAGGGAAAGGACCCAAATACATAAAATAAAGAATGAAAAAGAAGAGATCACAACCAAAACAGCAGAAATAAAAATAATAAGAGAATATTATAAGCAATTAACGCCAATAAAATGGGCAATCTGGAAGAAATGGACAAATTCCTAGAAACATATACACTACCAAAACTGAAACAGAAAGAAATAGAAAATGTGAACAGACTCATAACCAGCAAAGAAATCAAATTAGTAATCAAAAATCTCCCAAAAAAGAAGAGTCCAGGGCCAGATGGCTTTCCAGGGGAATTCTACCAAACATTTAAGGAAGAGTTAACACCTATTCTCTTGAAGGTGTTCCACAAACTAGAAATGGAAGGAAAACTTCCAAACTTTTTATATGAAGCCAGCATACCTTGATTCCAAAACCAGACAGAGACCCCACTAAAAAAGGAGAACTATACACCAATTTCCCTGATGAACATGGATGCAAAAATCCTCAACAAGATATTAGCCAACTGGCTCCAACAATACATTAAAAAAAGTATTCACCACAACCAAGTGGGATTTATACTTGGGATGCAGGGCTGGTTCAATATCTTCAAAATATTAACCTGATTCATCATATCAATAAAAGAAAGGACAAGAACCATATGATCCTCTCAATAGATGCAGAGAAAGCATTTGACAAAATACAGCATCCTTTCTTGATAAAAACCCTCAAGAAAGTAGGGATAGAAGGACCATACCTCGAGCTCATAAAAGCCATATATGAACGACCCAACGCTAATATCATCCTCAATGGGGAAAAACTGACAGCTTTCCCCTCAAGATCAGGGACACAACAGGGATATCCACTCTTGCCACTGTTATTCAACATAGTATTGGAAGTCTTAGCCTCTGCAATCAGACAACACAAAGAAATAAAATGCATCCAAATCAGCCAGGAGGAGGTCAAACTTTCACTCTTCACAAATGACTTGATCCTCTATATGGAAAACCCAAAAGATTCCACCAAAAAACTACTAGAATTGATTCATGAATTCAGCAAAGTTTCAGGATATAAAATCAATGCACAGAAATCGGTTGCATTCCTATACACCAACAATGAAATGACAGAAAGAGAAATCAAGGAATCGATCCCATTTACAGTTGCACCAAAAACCATAAAATACCTAGAAATAAAACTAACCAAAGAGGTGAAAAATCTATACACTGAAAACTACAGAAAGCTTATAAAAGAAATTGAAGAAAACATAAAAAATTGGAAAAAGATTCCAACCTCCTGAATAGGAAGAACAAATATTGTTAAAATGTCGCTACTACCCAAAGCAATCTACATATTCCATGCAATCTCTATCAAAATAACACCAGCATTCTTCACAGAGCTAGAACAAATAATCCTAATGTTTGTATGGAACCAGAAAAGACCCCGAAGAGCCAAAGCAATCTTGAAAAAGAAAACCAAAGCAGGAGGCATCACAATCCCAGACTTCAAGCTCTGCTACAAAGCTATAATCATCAAGACAGCATGGTACTGGCACAAGAACAGACACTCAGATCAATGGAACAGAATAGAGAACCCAGAAATGGACCCACAAACGTGTGGCCAACTAATCTTTGACAAAGCAGGAAAGAATATCCAATGGAATAAAGACAGTCTCTTCAGCAAGCGGTGCTGGCAAAACTGGACAGCGACATGCAGAAGAATGAACCTGGACCACTTTCTTACACCATACACAAAGATAAACTCAAAATGGATGAAAGACCTCAATGTAAGACAAGAAGCCATCAAAATTCTCAAGAAGAAAGCAGGCAAAAACCTCTTTGATCTTGCCCGCAGCAACTTCTTACTCAACACGTCTCTGGAGGCAAGGGAAACAAAAGCAAAAATGAACTACTGGGACCTCATCAAAATAAATAGCTTCTGCACAGCAAAGGAAACAATCAGCAAAAGTCAAAGGCAACTGACAGAATGGGAGAAGATATTTGCAAATGACATATTAGATAAAGGGTTAGTATCCAAAATGTATAAAGAACGTATCCAACTCAACACCCAAAAAACAAATAATCCAGTGAAGAAATGGGGAAAAGACATGAATAGACACTTCTCCAAAGAAGACATCCAGATGGCCAACCGACACATGAAAAAATGCTCAACGTCAATCATTATCAGGGAAATACAAATCAAAACCACAATGAGATATACCTCACATCTGTCAGAATGGCTAACATTAACAACTCAGGCAACAACAGGTGTTGGCGAGGATGCAGAGAAAGAGGATCTCTTTTGCATTGTTAGTAGGAATGCAAGCTGGTGCAGCCACTCTGGAAAACAGTATGGACATTCCTCAAAAAACTAAAAATAGAACTACCCTACGACCCAGCAATTGCACTACTATGCATTTATCCATGGGATACAGGTGTGCTGTTCCAAAGGGACACATGCACCCCCATGTTTATAGCAGCACTATCAATAATAGCCAAAGTATAGAAAGAGCCCAAATGTCCATCGATGGATGAATGGATAAAGAAGATGTGGTATATATATACAATGGAGCATTACTCAGCAATCAAAAAGAATGAAATCTTGCCATTTGCAACTACATGGATGGAACTGGAGGGTATTATGCTAAGTGAAATTAGAGAAAGACAAAAATCATATGACTTCACTCATATGAGGACTTTAGGAGACAAAACAGATGAATGTAACAAAAATAAATTAAAAACTGTGAAGGGGACAAAACATAAGAGACCCTTAAATATGGAGAACAAACAGAGGGTTACTGGAGGGGTGTGGGAGGGGGGTTGGGCTAAATGGGTAAGGGGCATTAAGGAATCTACTCCTGAAATCATTGTTGCACTATATGCTAACTAATTTGGATGTAAATTTTAAAAAATAAAAAATAAAATTTAAAAAAAACACTCTTACTAGTATTTCATATATATATTTAACATACAATGGTCTCTTTTGATACAAATTTAATTATATCTCCTCCTATTCCTAAAAATTTATTAGACTGAACTAGCTTCCTATCAGTTGGAAAAAAAGGCTATATCCCCAGAAAGGAGGTCAGATAGTAAATACTAATAAATTCTTGATGAACCATGTCTTTACAATACAATTGAAATATTTTTATCGAAAATACATTTCCAGAAAGTCTAACACATACAACTATACATACACAAACTTCATAAGTATAAGGCAAATATAGAGACTTATGAATTATTTCCCAGTTTCCCAGTTTGACTTATCCATATATATTTTTTTACTTTAGAGAGAGAGAAAGAGAGAGAAAGAGAGAGAGCAGAAGAGAAGGGCAGAGGGAGAGAGAAAGAATCCTAAATAGGCTCCCCACTCAGCAAGTAACCTGACCCAGGGCTCAACCCCACAACCCTGGGATTGTGACCTGAGCTGAAATCAAGAGTTGGATGTTCAACTGACTGAGCCACCCAGGCACCCCGAGTTATCCATATTTTTATTTGCCCTTCCTCTATTTACAATGACTCACTGATTATGTAAACTATTTCTTAAAAAATGTACTAAAAATATCTGTTTTAATGTATTTTAAGACTGAAATTAATTTCCTACGATAGCTACAACAAAGAATATTTTAAATTCAGAATGTTCTTTTCTATACCAATTATAAAGACTTTTTAAATTATTTTTAAGTAATCTTTAGACCCAACATGGGAATCGAACTCACAACCCAAGACCAAGAATCCCATGCTCTACTGACATAGCCAGCCAGGTGCCCCTTCTATTCCACTTACAAAGAGAAAATAATGCATTTCTCCCTATTTTTCTCAATAAGTACAGCTAAAACACCTAGACATTGTATTTAAAACAAATGTAGGATGATTCTAGATGATGGTAAGAAGAGAGATCTAGGGTCCTGGGGACAAAAAGGAATGATGCAGCAATAAGTTCTGGGAGTTTTCCTTCAGCCTCATACATTCCAAACTGGGTATTGGAATGGTTAGCAACCAGGAAATACCAATGGGCACAAACAAAAACCCCCAGAAAAGCGATACCTCTCTAGCCAAAGGACCACAATTAGGGCAACCCCGCAGAACAAAAAGCTTTTAGATAGTAAAAGCTTGATGACAGCGGAACCCCACGGAAAAAACAAAATAGGACGCCAGTCCATCTCTGTGAGCAAAGGCCAAAGTGCTAAGTATGCCCAGACTTCCACCTTAAGGAGCTACAGGGATGTTTCCATCCCACCCCCCACCCCCTGAGGTGATAACAGAGAAGACCAAATTTACTTAGAGGCATTTTAAGGACTTGAATCCCCACCCAGACACAAGGAGGCTCTCTCCCCTTTTCTGTGTCAGAAAAAGCTGAGTGAGGAACCAGAACTTTTACAACCATTCAGAGGTAACAAGACCTCCCTGCTCCATGGTATCAGTACAAGCACATGGAGAGGAGTAACAAGGTATCTCTCTTCCTGCCAAGCAGGGTGTATCAGCCAAGCATATGGGGGGCCTGAAATGCCACTGTTTCCCAGGAGTAGGGAGGTACCCCTCCTACCCAGGAGGTTAAAGGCAGTTAAGTAGGAAACCTGGAATCTCATCCTATACCTGAGATTAACAAAGTGGCGTCTACCTTTCCCCAAACGTTCAGTGTCAGGAGACCAATTAAAATGCATGATTTAATCAAGATCCGAGGTGTCATACAAAATGCCCAAAATGCATAAGATATAATTAAAAACCACTCATCACACCATGAATCAGGAAAACCTCAATTTGAATAAGAAAACACCATGAACAGACAGCAATAAGCTGATACCAATGTTAAAATTATCTGACAAGGATTTTAAAGCAGCCATTACAAAAATGCTTAAACAAGTAATTATGAATATGACTGAAATGTAAGGAAAAAAGAAAGTTTCAGCAAAGAAGTAGAAGATATAAAGAACCAAATCAGTATTTTATAACTGAAAAATACTAAACTAAATAAACAGCAAAAACTGACTCAAAACCAAAATGAAAGGGTCAGAAAAAAATTAGTATACTACAAGATAAAACAATAAAAACTATTCAACCTGAACAAAAGCAGACTGAAAAAAAAATGTAGAGAACAAGATGGAGCCATAGACCTACAACAACAACCAAAAGCTTTGCTAAATAGCATGCTTGCCTTTTAGTTCAATTTGGCTATGAGACCACCTAATACATTTTTTGTCACTTACCTAGCCAAGGTGATAAAATACTCCATAAGTCAATTTACCCTTTTATTCACATGGTATAAAAAGGAAAGAGACCCTTCTTGGTGCGGAACCAAAATCATCTGAAAAAAGTTTTCTTTGGAAGTACTGCTTCCTATAAAAGACAGATCTTTTTAAATTGAATGTGAGTTTTCAAGACTCAAGTTGTTACTCTTATCACTGTTAATGGTGAGAGCAAAATGACAACCATGAAAATACCACTTGGCATTTATACTGGTCTTTACAGTGAAAAGGTCAAAGTATATGTAGGTCTTCGATCGTATCTCAGGTGTGTTACTGTTCTCGTAGATAGACTGGAAAACTTAAACTGAATTTGCAAAGGTATATGTCTCACTAAAGGGCCCAGAATGTCACTCAGTATAGGCAGAAAAAAACACAACGTTCTTTTAGTATTCAGTACTACATCTGTCAATAAACACTAGAATTCCAAGTATGGGGCTGGTAAGTGTGGCTGTACACAACATAATTAGCCCTTGGGGAGCAGGCGGCATTATATTAGTGAATTCATTCATTCATTCAAGAATATTAAGTGAGCTCACACTATATGCCAGGTATTGCTCTAGGTACTGGGAAGGAAAGTTCCTAATCTCATAGATTACATTCTGATGGGAGAAAACAAAAAATAACCAAATCAAAACAAAGTAACAGGTGAATAAATGCTAAGAGGAAGAGGAAAAAAGCAAAGAAAGGTAACTAGGAAATGCTAAGCATTTACAGACGGTCTTATTTTCTATTGCACGGTCAAGGAAAAAATCTACAAGAAAGTAGCATTTGAGCAGGTATTTGAAGGAAGCTAGGGTTCAGTGAGAATATTAAAAGTATAATTTTCAAACAGTTAAAATGTGACTTGTATAAATATAAATTGAACATATGCCAAGAACTTATTCTCCTCATTTATTAATAAATGAATAATTTATGTTAAGATTGAGGGAATCAGATGTTAAGACTGGTTCAAAGAGCATTTGAAGGTATGTGTGTATATATATTTATCACATATATATCTCATATATATTCCATATTTTCTATATATAGCCTATATTTCTATATTTTCTATATTTCTCTCTATATGTTCCATATATACTTCTTATATAGAGAGAGACAGAGAAAATTTAAATAATGGTGTGTTAGACTAAGAGTGGTAGATTGGAGACAAAAACTCACCAATGTCCTACAGGACAATAGAGAGTATTTTTGAAGTTATCTTTTCTAACAGATATTACTTACGTCTCTTCTGGAAAAAAAATTAACATGGAATGTCAACATATCTGAGACTTCCAATCAATAGTAAACAGTGAGTCAAATAAAGTACATTCTCTGATATAATCCTAAATCTATTAAACAATATCCCCGTAAGGCAGTGAAGGAACACAGCTCACCCTTTCCCTTATTTTCAAGTTTTGCTTTTTTTCTTTCTTTTAACAGATCTATGCAGACAGAAGAGCATTCCAGTCAGAGAGACTGTGAATGAATCACAAACCATTTCCCTCCGCTCACCACTCCAACAGCCAAGGAATGCCCTCTCCAACACAGACTCACACATTCACCTGGACCTTATTAAGAACTTTGGTGTAAGTAAATAGCTGGAAAAATTGGAGAAGCCAGAAGATTTATATTGGAAGGAGACTGAGAATTGAGGTTGGGACATGAATTGATTTACATTTTTAAAAACATTACCTGCTGAAATAAAAACTCATTAAGGAGAAGAGCAAGGGTACAGGCTAGAAGACCACTTAGGAGACCATTAAAATGATCTAGGCAAATAAACATCTAAATATATAGTTTGTCAAGAGTAAAAAGTGCTATGGAGAAAAACAAAACAGAATGGGAAGGTTGATAGGGATGTCAGTATTATCTGGAAAGGTCTTCTCTGATAAAGTAGTATTTGCACAGAGATCTGAATGATACAAGAAAGAAAACCATGCAGAGAATTGAGGGAAGAGTGTTCCAGACATAGGGATAAGCCACAATGATTGAAGAGAAAGAGGCAGGGAAAAGATGGGGAGGGAGGTATAAAAGAGAATGCATTGCCTTGCAACCCATTTTAAGGACTTACTTGGCTTTTAATTTGGGTGAGATGAGAAGCCATGAAGGTTTCAGAGCAGAGAAAACACATGATCAGCTTTAAGTATTAAACAGATCACATTGGCTGCAATGGGAAGAATGGTCTTTAAGTGGGCAATGACAGAAGCAAAAAGTTTAGTCAGAAGAGCCTTTAGTATTCCAAGGGAGAGATAAGGATGACTTAGAATAGTGACCCTAATGACAAATAGTCAAAACCTGGACATTTTGAAGGTAGAACTAATAAGTTTTGATAAAGGAACAGACATGGTTAGTAAATGTATCAGCCTTAGCAACTGCAAATACAGAGCTATCATTTATTGAGATGGGAAAGTGTAGAAGAAACAAGTTTATTAAGAAAATTTGGGGGGAAGAAGAGGAGACACTGATTACAATTTATGAAAAAGGTTAAATATCTCAGTTTGGAATTTACAGGATTCCAAATTCTTTCAATGTAGTCACAGTAAGAAAAATCAGAATATCAATTTCTTCTTTTTCCAGAAAATCAATTTCTAAGTTTCATCCATCAGAAAACATATCTTACACTAAACTGAGTCTCAACTAGCACTCAGGGCTTCTCACAGATTCATACTTTTCAAAATGCCATTTATCATCAATTTCATCCATTGTTGGTTAATTATTTTACATATTTAAGCAAGCATCTGACCCTTCATAAAGTATTTATTGAACACTTTTTGAAATTACACTACATACTTCAGCAAAAGACGCACATATTAAATTTTAAATTCACCGGGTTTACCTGAAGTTCTTTGTATCTATCTTGAAAAGATATGGCCTCTTGCTCTTTTTCTTTAAGGAAATCTTTTTCTAAGACACTATGCTTTTCCATCAATGATTCCACATCCTAAAGAAAAATCCAAGCATAAATGTTATAATATTTTATAGTGGCATACAATATATTCAGTGTTCTCAATGAACACAGCATAAAACATTTGGTAAGGAAAGAACTCACACGAGTGTGGTTTAAAGTTCAACAATATTACAGGTTATATGCCCCCCTATCATTTCCAGACCAATATTAACATTAACATAACACCAAAATTATTTACACTAATAAATGAATAATAGCATCTAAACTAACTGTAATCAGCACAAACTATCTCTACATATACTTTCTATAAATTTGCAAAAGTCTTTTTATAGATGTATTTGTAGGAAAAAGAAATGAGAACATAAATAAATAATTCACTAAAATAGCTACGTATCTAAGTACTCTAGGCAAATATCCCATGATATGTAACTTCCCATAGGGACAAGTCAATGTTACACATCTTCTAATCATATAAGAAATACAACACTACCGGTTTTCAAAGTAAATAAAAATAAATCAGAAGAAAAACATTAGAGGAACAAAATCTAGTAGAGATGTTCCTATCTTTAAAAGTACATATCTAAGATTAGCAATTGCTTATCAAAGACTTTTCTAAGTGATACACTCATAAAACTAACTTAAATCTACAGCCAAGGGAAGACAGCATCTTCTTCCCCTCATTAATTCTTATTTTTTTTTATTATTTTTTAAAATTATTTTAGAGAGGGGAGGAGAGAGAGAGAGAATCTTAAGCAGGCTCCACATTCAGCACAGAGCCCAATGAGGGGTTCGATCCACAACCCTGAGATCATGACCAAAACTAAAATCAAGAGTTGTACACTCAACTAAGTGAGCCACCCAGGAGCCCCAACTCATGAGTTCTTAATCAGACATTGGGACTATATCAAGTTTCAAGTCTTATACGATTCAAACATTTATTTTTTACGCAAATGTAAATATACCTTTTTAATCCTCTGTTTTTCTTCTTCAGAAACTTTGAGTTTAATCTCCAGACTTGAAATTTTCTGCTGAAGCTGGATGTTTGATACATTGGCTCCAAGATCCTCAGAATCATCCACAAGGGCAATTGTTCCATTACTTTTCTCATCATTTAAACCCAATGGAAAAAGTGAGATATCCAGATGAGTGTGTGTTGATTGCTGAATCTAAACCACATTAAAAAAAAAAAAAAATACACAAGAGGGAAAGTTTACACTGTACCAATAATGAAAACATCCAAAGGGCACCAGAAACCACATTTGGAAATTAAGTTGTAGCAAAGGTTCTGAAATTATTTCACCCTTTAAGTAAATCAACAGAAGACCTCAAACTGTTACAACAACCTGATCTTTGTAGTTAAGAAATAAACTGTCTCTAAACTTTAGAGTCTAAAGCATTTATTATTTTGCAAGCAAAGCACTAAAAATTTAAAACGTTTTCTTATGCTTGAAGGCATACAATTAACTATAAACACATCTGACACTCACCAGTCCTTAAATTTATACACACATCCAGAATTTGTATATATTTTAAATTGTAAGCCAGAATTTGAAATTTATCAATAACTGCTACTTGATCATCACTCTCTAGGTAAAGATAACAGGTGACTCAAGGTTGTATAATTCACTTTTGAAATCTGGACTAACTGTAACGTCTAACACAATGCCTGGATCAATAAATATGTGAATGAATAAACCCCATGACTACTGTCTTTTTGGTTTCTACTCTAAAATTGAAATGAACATTCTAATATCTAAAAACACAGGGTTAGCTTCCCTTAACAGAGAAATATTTTTTTGTAATTATTGTTTTCTTCTGAAGTCCAAGATTTGAAATGCAAAGCTAAGCCAATTTTAACAAATGATATACTCAAAACTGTATTTTGGTAACTATAGCTACTTAAATACTTTGCAATTATGCCACAAAACATATTACTCAGTTTTTGGAATTCTAGATATTAGCCTCCAAGTCAAAATATCTACAAAAATATTTCTTTCAGAAAAATAAGTAAATTAAAAAAAAATCAGAAAGGCCTCATTTAAACCAGCAAGCAATTTTTTAAGCACGCAAACTTCTTGTAAAAAATACACTTGTCTTTACCTGTGCTTTAGGAACAGTTTGACTGACAATGCTGTCATCTGTGTGTGTATTCTCTGGTGATGAAATGATGGGTTCCGAAGACAGGCAGCCAACTGAAGGAGAGGAGTGGTCATGGTCCAGTATAATCTCAGGAGAAACTGGAGAAAGATGGACTCCAGATACTAGAGAATAAATAAATAAAGGATTGTCAAAGAGAAAGGAAAGAATAGGTTGAGAGGAAGAAAGAGAATAGAGGGAAGGAAAGGAGAAAGGATAAGGGAAGTAAAAGCAATGAAACTGAAAATGAAGATTCCAGGACTATTCCTCAGGGACCATTCTCTGAAACCTACAACTAGTATTTCTAAATTTAACATGACATTTCCATGTGAGACCTAGGCAATAAAACAATGTAATAGTGTCTTAGTGTTTACATAATAATACACTACCATAAGCAGTGCATTTCTGACTGAAAGTACTCAAATATATCATCCATCTACATTCAGTTAAGAAAAAGCACTAGTGTGCGTACTAGTCACAGGCATTGGGCACTGAGAAGGTAACAGCGAGCAAGACAGATGCATTCGTGCAGGCAATGGCCCTATGACCCAGTTGGCAAGTCAAATCAATTAAATATTTATTACAATAAACTGACCTAAGAGGAGGAATCATTACTTTAAAATAGCTGATCCAACTGCCTCTGTGTTAACTTCTTTTCTAATAGGCAAAAGAATTTTCATATTAAAATCAATTTGAATTGCTTCTATAAAAAAGTAATGTTGAAATTAGTTTGACAACAAAACATTACTAGATTGTGATTAGGTTCAAATACAAAGGTCATGAAAGGAAAGCTACCTGCCAAGATGAAATAAGACAAAAATACTGATAAGGATAAAATAAAAAGATTATATTACTTTATTTTCAAATGTTCTTCTAAAAATTCAAAAGTATTTGCATTATGTGTTTTCAAGTTTAAGAAGAGTAACTAAATGAATTTTAGCAGTAATCCATGTATACATTTTGACTTTCTAAATTATAAAGACCTTTATTCCACATTGGCATCAGTGGCAACGTCAGTGAAGTTCTACCATAAATTCTGGAAGGCAGCTCACAATGGAAATTGCATTTTTCCCTGAGGAAAGACATTTGTGAGGTCATTAGGTATTTAAAAACTAAAGAATATATCAATTTCTGACTGGTACCCTATAGGATCATTCAATTATCTTATCTATGCTATTATTGTGTCATAATGCTGAATTTTTAAGATACTGTATAAGGGATTCTACTTGTCCCACACACATTTCACTATTTTAACTAAAATACAGAAAACCAGAATTTCAATTCATGCTTGTACTTGATATACCTTTTTCAGAAATTCTTTTTTCTAATCTCCACTATTCGGTATGCTAACAGATTTCCCTAAAATGTCAAAATAGTTTAGCTTCTAGTTCTGAATTATAATTTGTAACAAAAAATATTACTAATGAGTTTTTAAAGGCATGAAAATAAGTACTATAGTACAGTGAGAGGGAATACAGCCTTGTGTAACAGCATAAACTCTAGAATCATATTGCCATAGCAGGTGTAGAACAACTAGCAACTTTAACTTCCCTCAGTTTTCTTGTCTGTAAAACTGACAAAGAGGTGGTGATAAGGCTTAAATTGACTAAAGTATGTAAAACACTTAGCACTGTGCGGGTATTATTTTCATTACTACTTCAAAGATCATTAAAATTTGTCAGACAATTACATTTATTTCTGGGCATAAAGGGTATATGTGACTATGATCCTGGATTCAAGAAACTTTTTTTTTTAAGGGGAGACTTAAGGAATTTGTCTTTTTTTTTTTTTTTAGTTTATTTTGAGAAAGACAGAGAAAGCACCAGTTGGGGAGTGGGGAGGGACAGAGAGAGAGAGAGAGACAGACAGACAGACAGACTGAATCCCAAATAGGCTCCATGCTGCCAGCGCAAAGCCCAACACAGGGCTCCAACTCACGAAACTGTGGGATCATGACCTGGGACGAAACGAAGAGTTAGACTCTTAATCGACAGAGCCACCCAGGAGCCCCCTGGGTTCAAGAAACTCTCAAAATATCATTCTGATCTAATACTTGAACATTTTAAAATCTCTTTATGTCACTCATATTTATAGCCATAATCTAAGACGCCAAATTGTCCCAAGTTAAATTCTCACTCTGTAACATATGTTCAAGTATATCATATTAGGAAAAACATGAAGGAAAAGTGGGTAGAATAAAGGGAGGGAGAGGAGAAGGAAAAGAAAGGAAAGAGATACGTAAGGGGAAGAGGAAGGGAGAGGCTGAGGGAGAAAAGTAGGAAGAGGGGCAGGGAGGAACCCTCAACCTCACACTTTCCCCTAGCTACCGCCACCCTATCACACTTTCCCTTTAGAACCAAACTTCTTGTCTCCAAATGATTTGCTCCATTTTTTTTTCTTCCTCCCCTAACCCTCATGACTCCACTGGATCCATCATTTAAGATAATAATTTTCCTTTCAGTTAATATTAAGTCAAATGAACACTTCTTACTTGATCTTTCTTTAGTTCTTCAGAGCACTTGCTATCATGATCCTCCCTGTTTCTGAACTTCCTCCCTTGGCACCTGCAATACCACCATCTCCTATATTTCCTCTGAACAGTTTGACTATTTTGTTCTTGTTTCCTTTTCAGGCTCTTTCTCCATTCAATCTTTTTTTTTTTTTAATTTTTTTAATGTTTATTTTTGAGATAGAGAGAGACAGAGCATGAGTGGGGGAGAGGCAGAGAGAGGGGGAGACCTAGAATCCTTAGCAGGCTCCAGTCTCTGAGCTGTCAGCACAGCCCAACGCGGGGCTTGAACTCACAAACCATGAGATCATGACCTGAGCCGAAGTCAGTCCCTCAACCGACTGAGCCACCCAGGTGCCCCTCTCCATTCAATCTTAAGTTTCACTCTTCCCTACACCCTCTGATCTTCCCAATGTCCACATTATTATTACCACTTTCAAAACCTATTATTTAGATAATGACCTATAAGCTAATAATATCTAAATTCATATGTCTCAGCACACACCACCTATAGCCCTCCAGTCCCATATACTTACCCAACTACCAGACAGTTCCATTTAGCTGCTTAGTAGTATGTCACACTTACCCATCATCTTATAGAAACCTGCTTTGCTTCATGCTTTCCATCTTAGTTAACAGCACCTCAAAGAACTACTTGCCCAAGCCAGAAATGATACCATTAAGTGCCAACCTCACTCCAGTCACACTGTGCTACTAACAGTTCTAATTATGCCATACTGTTTGATACCTCTGTGACCTCACAATATACTACCTAAGTAAAAGCCACAGCTGTGGAGTCAAAAATGGATTCAAATTTGGGGCCCCTGGGTGGCTCAGTCAGTGAGGCATCTAACACTTGGTTTCAGCTCAGGTCATAATCTCACGGTTCATGAGTTCAATCTCCGCATTGGGCTCTACACTGACAGCGCCAAACCTGCTTGGGATTCTCTCTCTCCCTCTCTCTCTGCCCCTACCCTACTTGTGTCCTCTCTCTCTCTCAAAATAAATAAACTTAAAAAAATAATAATAAATAAAAAATAAATGGAAATAACAAAATGGAATAAAAAATAAATGGAATAAATAAAAAATAAATAAATTTAAATAGTAACAATTTACTCATTACACAGCCTTGGGCAAATTACATAAACCCATCTAAGTCATAATTTCTTCATCTGAAAATGGGGAAATAATATGTAGCTCAAAACAAAGCTATACAGTTTAAATTAGATGATGTATATAAATCACTTCATTGTACCGGACAGGTACATGGTAAATATTCAGTATATGGCAGCTGTCATTGAAATTATCATTTGTCAACATTCAAAACAAGATTATCCAGGATTCTTTTCACCTGCTCCATTACCACCCAACCATAATACAATTTAAATATCCCACTATCAACATATGACAGAATTTCTAAGAAATAATTTTAATCAAAACATTATATATAATCTATGGAATACATTTAAAGCAATGATTAGGAAAAAATCTAAGTATTGAACACTTTAATCAATTAAAAAAATTTAACGAATTAAATGCCTAGCTCACAAACTAAAATAGAAAGAAAATTCAAAAAGCATAATAAAGAAAATAAAGATAATACAGATACTGAAGTAGACTAAGAAAGTAAATCTTATTAACAAAATCCCCGAATTTATAAAAAAAAAAAAAAAAAAACAGTAGTTAACTTATTCAAAATAAAAGAGAGAGGGGTGGGTGTCTAGGTGGCTCAGTCGGTTAAGCGCTGGACTTCAGCTCAGGTCACGATCTCAGTTTGTGAGTTCGAGCCCCACATCAGGCTTGCTGCTATCAGCGCAGAGCCCACTTTGGATCCTCTGTCTACCTCTCTCTCTGCCCCATCCCGCTCTCTCTTGCATGCTCTCTTTCTCTCAAAAATAAACATTAAAAAAAATTTAAAAAAATAAAAGGGGGAAGGTACAAATATACAAATTAAATGACAAGGGGAAATAATTAAAGCAGAAGAATTTTTTTAATACTAAACTCCTCTGCAGGCTTCTAAGTAAATTAATTTGAAAACTTAAATAAAATGATCAATTCTCCACAAAAATGTAGCTTATAAAAGTTGTTCTGATTAGGGGCGCCTGGGTGGCTCAGTCGGTTGGGCGGCCGTCTTCGGCTCAGGTCATGATCTCACGGTCCGTGAGTTCAAGCCCCGCGTCGGGCTCTGAACTGACAGCTCGGAGCCCGGAGCCTGCTTCAGATTCTGTGTCTCCCTCTCTCTCTGCCCCTCCCCCGCTCATGCTCTGTCTCTCTCTGTCTCAAAAATAAATAAACATTAAAAAATACTTTAAAAAAAAAAAAAAGTTGTTCTGATTAGAGCTTGAAAAAAAAAAACACTTAAAAATAGATCAACTTGTTTTGGAAAAAAAATAAAGCTATCAGGCAACAACCCCACTGATAAAGCACTTCAAGAAAATTTCTATCCAAAATTCAAAAAATGAATAATCCTAATGCTCTAAAATTGTTACTGAACGTTGAAAATAAAGGAAAATGTCATTAGCGTTATGTAACATTAATGCAACATTGAAAGCTAAGCTTGATAAAGACAGTACAAAAAAAGAATAGAGATTTTTAGAGTATCACTTACAATGAGGTAAAGTTATAAGTAAAATATTAGTAAAAAGAATCCAATACCATATCGAGAAAATGATATGCAATGAACAAGTTATCATTCCAGTAATGCAAGGCTGGTTCACTATTAAGGAATTCATTAACAAAATACTCCATATTAACAGATTTGAACATAAAAATGACATGATTATTGCCAAGACTCTGAAAATGCTTCTGATAAAACTGAATACCCGTATCTGTTAAAAACACTCAAGAAAATAGCAACTGATGAACACTTTCTTAACATGATACAGACCTTAATCCTAAAATCAGCATGTTAATTAATGGAAAAAAAAACAAAGTTGTTTCCTAAATGAACAGGAACAAAACAAGGATGACTACTACCTCCACACCATGGAACATTCCTCTAAAGGGACAGGCCAATGCAGACAAAAAAGACAAATTCAACATAAGTATAAAAATAGGAAAAGGAAAAAAACTATTTCATGTTCCTACTAACTAAAACAATACACACTCAATAAAGTAGCAGGATATAAACTTAAACAGAAATAGCAATCACCTGTAAAAACAATAACTATTTAGAGTATATAATGGTAAAGAATACTATCTTCCATAACAACAAAGAAGATAAAGTAGTTACAAATTTAACATGAAATCTGAGGAAAATTTTAAAACACTTCTGAAAGACTCAAAGGTAGACCTGAAAAAAGGAAAAGACCTCCTAGAACTGGATAGGGCAACTAAACATTACAAAGATGTCAATTCTCCCTTAGTTAATTAACAGTCCTAATATAATTCCAATAAAAGCATCAATGGGCTTTTTTATAAATGAGCTAGACAAATGGACATTAAAGGTCACATAGAAAAGTAAAAATGCAAAAATGGGCAGGAAAATACTAAACATGCAAAAGTGTAAGGAAGATACTACCCCCTCATTATAATATACCAAATTAAACTATACTAAAACATAGTACAGACCTTAAGACACACTGTATTTTAAATTATATTAACACATACGATAAACCCCTTATAAATAAAACAGTGTGTTGTTTTGGTGCTGCAATAAACAGACCAAAAGAATACACCAGAAAGTCCAGAAATAGACCCATGTATGTGTAAAACTTAGATACGTGATAAAAATGGCATTTCAAATCACTAAGGCAAAGATAGACAGTGCAGGGACAACTGATTAGCCATTGGGAAAAGATAAAATTAGACTCATACTTCACACTATAGACAAAAAAGTAAACTCTAAATTGATCAGAACTCCAAATACTTAAAAATTGAGACCATATAAGTATTAAGAGAAATATGAGTGAGTTCCTCTTTACCTTGCATGTACTAATGGGCTTTTTAACTAGAACTTAATTCCAGATACAATCAAAGAAAAAATTAACAAATGTGACTAGAGAATAAATATATAAAAACTTTGTAGGTATCAAAACTTAACTTCAATCAAATTTTTAAAAGCTAATAAACAAAAATATGCATAATATGTATCACAGATAAGGAATAATATTCCTAATATATATTAAAAACACTTAAAACTTAAGAGGAAAAAAATTAGGAAAAAAACGGCCTATAGAATACTGGGCAAAAATGTGAACAGACAAGTCACCAAAAAGAAAATACACAAACAGTCCTTAAATACATGAAAAGATGCAGACGCTTGCACCTACTCATTTGTCATAAAAGAAACACAGGGAAGAGAATAAAGCCAAAAGTAATGAGACTGCTGGGTGCGAGACAGGTGATATGAAGTGGAAAAACAGAAGAAAGGGATGGTGGAAATACCTTGTGTATCAGTGTGCTTTTTTAATATGGTTCTGACTTTTGAAACCATGTTAATGTTTCACTAGTAAACATAGTAAAATAACACTAAAATCAACAAGCAGGGGAATAAAGGGATTGAATCCTAAAATAAAATACAAAGAGTAATAAATGAACTAAACCATATTTCAAATGAATAATCTTATCACACCACAAAGTGTGGGAGGGGGAGGGGTGGAGGTCAAGAACTAACCCAAATTAATTTGGGACATGGTATTTTGACTATATGTCCTCGGCATAAGAACAAAAACAATGCTAAATATTGAGAAGAGGAAGAAAAAATAAGAGATTGAGAAGGAAGGAAGAAAAAGAATAAAAATAAAGCAAAAATGGTAATATGTTAATATCTAAAGAAAATTGATGAAGGGTATACGGGAATCTTTTCTTCATTTCTTACTGCTTTTCTGTAAGTCAAAATAAAAACAGGAAAGAGCAAAAAGAGAAATTATACAATAGAAAATAAGAGATCTGAAGAATTGCTCATAAGGGCAAAAACTACCTAGTCTAAACAAAAGTCTTGCCTGTGCAGAACTGCTAAATAAAGACTTGATATCATGGAAAACAAGTATCGGAATACCCCCCAGCAATACTCTTCATAATAGCAAATAAGTGAGAACAGCCAAAATACCTACTGACAGTTGAACAGCTAAGTCAGCTGTGGCATAATCATACATTAGAGTTTTTACATCAGTGAACATAAGGAAACTATAGGTATATGCAACAACACGGAGGAGTCTTAGAAACATAAATTTGGGTGGAAAAATGTAAATCATAGGGAGTTTACACAGTATTGACCTATTTTTATAAGGCACATAAACAAACAAAACTCTTTAGAGATACACATACATATACAATAAACAATATATTTACAAAAGTAAGGAAAACATAACACAAAATTTAAGACAGCAGTTCCCTTTGGAGGAAGGCATAGGGAAAGGACAGAAGAGTACTAGAATTGGTAATATTCTAGTTCTTAAATTAAATGGCAGATTCATGAGTGTAATTTTCAAATATAACCCAGAAAAAAATAAGTACATATACCTAAAAACTTAATTCTGAAGACTTCTTGTTTCAGTGCCCTTCCTGGTTGTAGTACCCTCATGAGCTATGTTATCCCACTGATCAAAACTTGCTCTGGGTAAGTAAGATAGGAAGAAACTCTAATTCAAACTAAAGATAAATAGGGATGAATTAGTTCACTCAAATAAATTATGCTTTTCTGAAAAGATGTCAAGAATCAGCAACAGACTAATAAACACAAGATTTGAAGGCGCAAGCCTAAGTGGCATCCTGCTAATCACAATATTTATTCCAGAGACAAAAGAAGTTGAAACTCAAATGCCTAGAATTTACATATGCTTTCAACTTATGAGGTATTAGTGGAAGTTTTAGGCATTTGTTTAACTGAATAATATGAATGTTTACTGAATATGTCATAATCCACATCCTACTTTAAAAATAAAATGAGAAAACAAATGGGTAGTGCCATGGAAAGAGAACATATAAATGCATTACTCTCTAAGTGGAAACTAGGTATGTTCAGTTAAGCCTCTAAGTTTTTCACTGTGCTATAATTCACACATTTTCCCTGCATTTTAGGTGACCATCCAATGACAGTAATTTACCCTTAAAAAAAGCCACATTGGTAAATACTGTCCATATACAGAGAGAGACCAAAATATTGTTCAATAATAATGATGGGGGCACCTGGGTGCCTCAGTCGGTTAAGCATCCGACTTTGGCTTAGGTCATGATCTCATGGTTCGTGAGTTCAAGCCCCACATCAGGCTCTGACAGCTCAGAGTCTCGGCCTGCTTCAAATTCTGTGTCTCCCTCTCTCTCTGCCCCTCCCCCGCTCACAATGTGTCTCACTCTCTTTCTCTCAAAAATAAACATTAAAAAAATTTAATAATAATGATGGTACACATTTCATATGTCTGCTTAGAAAATTACAAATTCCAATATGTAAAATATAATTATCTTCTCACCTAGCCAAGAAAATACAGCTGTTAAAGTTTCAAACTGCTACAGTATTCTTTGGTCTATTAAAAAGTTGACTAGTGTCAGTCTTCATGTTAAAAACCTTTATAAGATCAAGTATAACCAGCAGCAACATCATCTGCATAAAAACTCGGCCAAATTTTTTTAAGAAGTGAAAATATACAAAATCTTGTTTCTTTGGGTATTTTGTTTGTTTGATTGCTTTTAAATCTTAAGCAAGAAAGAGTACAGACACAATTTGCTTCATTTCAAATGTGAAATCCTTGGTTTTCTAAGACAGAGAATACAAGGTCAGCATATACTCATTACAGCTATAAAGCTAATCAAAAGTGCAATGAATGGCACATCTTCATCTTTCACTTTGTAATGGTAATCAGCAAAGTCATCAGGCATATCATTTTTCATTAACAGACCTCTTCTAAAATACAAAAAAAGCCCACTACGTCAGAACACCGCATAAGCAAAGGAAGACCAAGTTTCCAAATAGTATGCAATTTTTTTCCAGTAATTCCGCCTGTGGTCAACTCTGTTTTGTTTACATAAGCATAATAACTCTTGTAAAATCTAAACAAGAAACAGGTGTAAATGCTCTCATGCACTCTTAACTGTGCCCAAAGAAATCTGTTGATCTCCGCTAATGGTTAATAATTCACAAAGAGAATGTGAACAAAATGGTAATCGTTTTTACAACTTTTAACTTAAAAAATAATTTCGGACTTTTTCATTCAGACATTCTATTTTTTTTAATTTTTTTAAGTTTATTTATTTTTGAGAGAGAGAAAGAGAGAGAGAGAGAGAGAGAGAGTGCACAAGCAGGGGCAGGGCAGAGAGAGAGGAAGACCCTGAATCTGAAGCAGGCTCCAGGCTCTGAGCTGTCAGCACAGAGCCCGATGCGGGGTTTGAACTCAGACCACAAGATCATGACCTGAGATGCAGTCGACCGCCCAACTGACTGAGCTACCCAGGCCAGGCACCCCCAGACATTCTTTCATCCAATCGAGGCTCCTCTTTTTCAGCACACTTTCACTTCACAGAGGCTGGTGATTACCTTACACAAACTGTCATCTCCCTGAAATCCTCTGATATCCTAATTTATTATCAGGTCTATGCATGAACCCATTCTTCGGGTTCAGAGCTCACTGCTGAGACTTTGAACTTCACTCATGTAAGGAAATCACTCAGTTACAGAAAACAAAAAAATATATATACAAAAACTGAGGACTATCTAAATATAATAATAATAATATGAAGGTTTGTTAGTAAATATAAAATAAGTGGATAGGTTTTTTTATTTTAAGTGGCAGAAAACAGTGTTTAGAAAAGTGTTACTTATATCCAAGAAGGTTCCCTTCGAGAAATTCCCCTTGATTTACTATTTAATGGATGTCAAGATATTACCTAGGATATCTAGATTAGAGACTTAAGGAGAAATATATAATAGCTTTTAAAAGGCTAAGACACAACAACACAACGAATAGATTCAGTCACTTTCTTAATAAAAGAGGGATTACAAAATTCATGAAATTTCTACCAATATAGTTATTTTTAATTACTCTCCAGAGTATTCTGTAAATACAGGCTCCACCTCTCCTTGCCTCTTTGAGGAATAATGGTGTGTTCCTAAAAGCAGTTTGGCAACACCATACACTACAAATTATAATGAGAAGTTTTTTGAATTATGCACATGACTAAAAAATTATGTTTCAATTCATAAAAGAGACATACAGAAACAGAGTCCTCAAAATCCATCACTAGAATGGTGAACACAAATTCATATCATATAATAAAGCTTTTTGAACAGGGAAATTAAAAAATAATCTACTTAAATCCCCACTACTTCTTCATTATCATAGTAGGAAGAAAATGCCATAGCAACCAAAAAAAAAAACAAACAAACAAACAAACTAATAAAATGCAGAGAGTAGTATCTACTGACTCTAATAACTTTGAAAATTATAGGAGAAATATCTCAGAACCATAAATATATCTTTAAGCCAACTTACTATCTGAGATTTGTAATCTTTCAACTCTTGCTCACACAAAAGTGACCCAACATAGGCAAATTCTAAGCAATTTCCAAAGAGGAGGAAAAAACATGTATCACAACTTAAGTTAAAGCAGTATGTTAAACTGATTTGTTGAGGCAGTTTTTGACTTCCCAGTCTGTGGAAGCTGGGTCCTTACGAACTTCTTGTAGAAACCAAAAGCAAAGGCAAGCAAAAATAAACAAGTGAGACTATATTAAACTAAAAGCTTCTATACATCAAAAAAAAACATAAACAAAATGACAAAGCAACCTACCGAATGGGAGAAGACATTTGTAAATCATATATCTGATAAGGGGTAATATCCAAAAATTATCAAGAATTCATACAACTCAACAGCAAAAAAACAAACAATCCCGTTTTAAAATGGACAGAGAATCTAAATAGACATAGATTTTTCCAAAGGAAATATACAGATGCCCAAAAGGTAGATGAAAGGTACTCAACATTACTAATCACATGGAAAATGCAAATGAAAACCAAAGTGACATATCACCCCACACCTCGAAGGAACAGTAATACTAGAATGGCTATTACCAAAAAGACAAGAAATAAATACTGGCGAGATAAGTCATAGGAATGTCATGTACAGCATAGTGACTAAAGTTAATAATACTGAATTGCATATTTGAAAGCTGCTAAGAGATCTTAAAAAATATTCATGTGTAGGGGCGCCTGGGTGGCGCAGTCGGTTGAGCGTCCGACTTCAGCCAGGTCACGATCTCGCGGTCCGTGAGTTCGAGCCCCGCGTCAGGCTCTGTCTCTCTCTGTCCCAAAAATAAATAAAAAACGTTGAAAAAAAAAAATTTAAAAAAAAATATTCATGTGTAAAAAAAAGTAAGTAATCACATGTGAACGTTAACTAGAAGTATTGTAGTGATCATTTTGCAATATTCAGGCGTACCTCATTTTATTGAGTTCGTGTTATTCCATTTTGCTGATACTGCATTTTTTACAAGTTTAAGGTTCATGGCCACACTGCATCAAGCAAGTCTATCAATGACATTTTTCCAACAGCATTTCCTCACTGCATGTCTCTGTGATACATTCTGGTAATTCTCAAAACGTTTAAACTTTGTCATTATTATATTTGTTATGATGATCTGTGGTCACTGATCTTAATGTTAACTACTGTAATTGTTTTGGAGCATCACAAATCATGCCCATATAAGACAGCAAAGTTAATCAATAAACGTTGTCTGTTCTGCTTCACCAACCAGCCATTTTCTCATCCTTTTCCCTCTCCTCAGGCCTCCCTATTCCCTGAGACACAACAATACTGAAATCAGACTAATTAATAACCTCACAATGGCCTCTAAGCGTTCAAGTGAAAGGAACGGTTGTACATCTCTCACCTTAAATAGAAAGCTAAAAATGATTAAGCCTAGTTAGGAAAGCATGTCAAAAGCTGAGACAGGCTGAAAGCTAGGACTCTTGTACCAAATGATTAACCAATTTGTAAATGCAAAGGAAAATTTTCTTGACGGAAATTGTTACACCAGCAAACACACAAATGATAAGAAAGCAAAACATCCTTGTTGCCGAAATGGAAAAAGTTTTAGTGGTCTGGAAAGAAGATCAAACCAATCATAACATTCCCTTAAGCCAAAGCCTAATACAGAGCAAGGCCCTAACTATTCAATTCTATGAAGGATGAGAGAAGTGAAAAAGCTGCAGAAGAACAGTATGAAGCTAGCAGAGGTCGGTTCATGAGGTTTCAGGAAAGGAGCCATCTCTGTAAAATAAAAATGCAAGGTAAAGCAGCAAGTGTTGATGTAGAAGCTGCAACAAATTATCCAGAAGACTTGCTAAGATAATTAATCAAGGTGGTTACATCAAACAACAGATTTTCATTGTACACGCAACAGCATCTACTCTATTTTAAGAGCATGCCATCTAGGACTTTCATGGCTAGAGAGAAGTCCATGCCAGGCTTCAAAGCTTCAAAGGACAGGCTGATTCTCTTTGTTAGTGGCTAATCCAATTGGTAACTTTAAGTTAAAACCAATGCCCAGTTAGCATTCCAAAAACCCTAGGGCCTTAAGAATTATGCTAAATCTACTCTCCTATATTCTATCAATGGAACAACAAAGCTTGGATGACAGCACATCTGTTTACAACATGGTTTACTAAATATTTAGAACCCCCTGTTAAGACCTACACTCAGAAAAAAAGATTCATTTCAAAATATTACTGCTAACTGACAATGTACCTAGTCACCCAAGAGCTCTGATAGACGTGTAAATTGAGATTCATGCTGTATTCATGCCTGCCAACAACATCCATTCTGCAGCCCATGGATCAAGGAATAATTTTGACTTTCAAGTCTTATTATTTAAGAAATACATTGTATAAGGCTACAGCTGCTGTTAGCAGTGGTTCCTCTGATGGATCTGGGCAAAGTTAATTGAAAACCTTCTGGAAATGATTCACCATTCTAGTTGTCATTAACAATACTTGTAATTCATGGACAGAGATCAAAATATCAATATGAACAGGAGTTTGGGAGAAATGGATTCTAACCTTCATGGATGACTTTGAGGGGTTAAGTATTTCAGTGGAGGAAGTAATTGCAGGTGTGGTGGAAATAGGAAGAGAGCTAGAATTAGAAGTGGAGCCTGAAGATGTGACTGCATTTGTGCAATCTCATGACAAAACTGTAACAGATGAGGAGTTGCTTCTTACTGATGAGCACAGAAAGTGTTTTTTGTTTTTTTTTTTAACATTTATTTATTTTTGAGACAGAGAGAGACAGAGCATGAACGGGGAAGGGGCAGAGAGAGAGGGAGACACAGAATCGGAAGCAGGCTCCAGGCTCTGAGCCATCAGCCCAGAGCCCGATGTGGGGCTCAAACTTCCGGACCGTGAGATCGTGACCTGAGCTGAAGTCGGACGCTTAACCGACTGAGCCACCCAGGCGCCCCAGAAAGTGTTTTTTTGAGATGGAATTTACTCCTGGTGAAATGCTGTGTAGGTTGTTGAAATGATAAGAAGGATTTAACACATTACATCAATTTAGCTAATAAAGCTGTGGAAGGGTTTGAGAGGACTAACTCTAATTCTGAAAAAAGTTCTGTGGGTAAAACGCTATCAAATGGCATCATATGCTACAAAGAATTCGTTCACGAAATGACGAGTCAATAGATGTAGCAAACTTTTTTACTATCTTAAGAAATTGCCACAGCCATCCCAACCTGCAGCAAATAACCACCCTGATCAATCATCAGCCATGAACATTGAGGCAAAACCTTCCCTACCAGCAAAAAGGTTACACATGGCTAGCTGAAAGCTCACATGATAGTTAGCATTTTTTAGCAATAAAGATTTTTCAGTTGGGGCACCCGAGTGGCTCAGTTGGTTAAGCATCCTACTCCTGATTTCAGCTCACGTCATGATCTCACGGTTAGTGAGACCGAGCCCCGCATGGAAGTTGGGGGGAGGCTGTCAGCTTCAAGCCTGCTTGGGGCCCTCTCTCCTTCTCTGTCCCTCCCTTGCTCCTGCACACATTCTCACACTCTCTCTCAAGATAAATAAATAAACATTAAAAAAAGATTTTTAATTAAAGTATGTACTTTTTTAAAGACATAAGGTTATTGCACACTTAACAGAGATAAAGTATAATATAAACATAAGTTTTATATGCACTGGGAAAGCAAAAAAATCATTTGACTCTCATTATTGCAATATTCACTTTATTGTGGTGGTATGGAACTGAACCCACAAAATCTTCAAAGTATACTTATATACAAATATCAAAGTATTATGTTGTACACCTGAAATGAATATAATATGTCAATTAAACATATACATACATAATTTTTTTAACTCATTACAACATGATGAGGTAGTTAAGGGAAAAAAGTGCTTGTGCTCTTTTTGTGACTCCTTTATTACCTATTCACTTATTCAAACTACAATTGCAGAGTTATCATTACGATCAAGACAATGAAAGATCTGCAACCTTTTACTTTGGAAAATTTACCCCAAGAATATCTCATCAGTATTGAAATAATGAAAATAAATAAATAAATCCTTATCTAAAGTACTAACTGGTTAAATATTATGGAAAGGTCTCCCATTGTTTGCAGAGTTAATATCACTGTTGGAACATCCCAAATATCAAATAATTAAAATAAAATACTAATGTGTTACACATAATTGGTGTTTAATAAACCAATTTTACTCTTGAGAATTTATTTAGATATTTCTTGGAAATATTTTACATATTAAATATTTTAAATATAACATAAAAGGGTAATTGTCCCAACACAGGGTAAAATTTGACTCAGAGATATAAAGGGAATACACAGGAAAGATTTTATTCTATTCCAACAACGAGGGAACCAAGGAAATGTTACAATCAGTCAAAGGAAAATCCAAAATAGCACAAATTCATGATGATTAAGGAATATTGAAATGAATAGCAATGGACATGAATGTTTTTCCCCAAAGGAGAGAAGGAAGTCGATCAAAACTCTATTAGACATCACAGAATTTACATGTCTATCAATTACATATAACTTACAGAAAACTATAAAATGTAAAATAGCTCAAAGTCGGTAAACAGAGATAGAATCAGATAACCCTGAGACCTCTGCTCAGTGTTAACAATGCATAGTTTTCATTTGAAAAGTTTTTTTCTTTATGACCAAAAAGAATAGCTCAAATTTCAGTTAAGCCAAGTGAAATAAAGGGGAGAGAACTGCCTCTGACTGAGTATATAGTCTGCACCAGGCATTGTAAGAAATATTGTGTGTCAACCAATTCGATCCTTACCAAAACTACAATTTTATAAATGAAGAAACTAAGATTCAAAGTTTATTTATTATGTCCAAGATCTCACAGCTAGATCAGAATACACGTCTGTTTGACTCCAAAGCTCACACCCTTCTTTCCACAATGATTAAAAAAAAAATTACGGGGCACCTGGGTGGCTCAGTTGATTGGGCATTCAACTTCAGCTCAGGTCATGATCTCACCATTTGTGAGTTCAAGCCCCGCGTCAGGCTCTGTGTTAACAGCTCAGAGCCTGGAGCCTGCTTCGGATTCTGTGTCTCCCTCTCTCTGTGCCCCTGCCCCACTCACACTCTGTCTCTCTCTCTCTCTCAAAAATAAAGATTAAAAAAAAAATTTTAATTAAAATCATGTAGATCTTTGCCATTTGTGTATGTATGTACGTGCACGCAAGTGTATGTGTGTGCGCGCACATTTAGGATGTAAACAATGAGAAATACAAGACAAGGAATCAAAATATAGACCACCTAATAGTAAAAGCATAAAGTTAGAAAAAAAAGAGAGATAAAAACTTAAGTATTTAATAAAACTTAATTATTTAATGTTCTCAATGAAATGTATATTTAAATGATAACAACAGAAGTTACTGTTCTGTTATTCAAAGTCTAAAAAGAAAAACATGCCTGAATAGCACATATGCAGTAATTTATAAATGTCAATTAAAAGAATAAAGTAAAACCAGCAGTTCTCAAAATTCTTAACCATATCCTATTCCCAACAGAAAACAAAATAATGGAAAACAAAACTAGTTTAAAGTTCACATCCACCCTTCCAGTTACTCAAATGGTAAAGGAAATGTAGTTATAGTATGGGAATATTAGCAAAATACAAGTCACAATTACTTCTTCTTTCCTCTCTTTCATTAAGCCTTTAATGTAAAGCTTGCCACAATTTCTATTCTCTTTAAGCTGTGGAGATATTTTCAATTCTATGTGTACTTTTTTCTTCAATTGCAGATTTCTTCTCTTATTCTCTGAAAAGAACTACTATTCTCACAATTTTCTTCCTATATGCCCATGATATTCTTGCTCTAAATCTTTTTATAATGTATATTAATACTTTTGACTTAATCACTATGTGCCTTAAAATTAAAATATTTTTCTTTTCTTGTTACCTAAATCATAAAACAGAAATATAAACAAACTTCATTGCAACATACTGACAAGTAACAGTAGATCACAAAAAGAAATTCTTATTTGTCAGAAGCTAACTCAGCCTCCTAAAGTGAAATAAATAGTCTCATAATAACTTCAGAGTTTTCAAAGAATGAGCATCATTGTATACAAATAAAACTGTTCACGGGGCGCCTGGGTGGCTCAGTGGGTTAAGTGTCTCATTTCAGCTTAGGTCATGAGCTTGCAGTTCATGGGTTCAAGCACATGTCAGACTGTGCTGACAGCTTGGGGCCTGGAGCCTGCTTCGGATTCTGTGTCTCCCTCTCTCTCTGCCCCTGCCCTGCTCGCGCTCTGTCTCTCTCTGTCTCTCAAAAAAAAACAAAAAACAAAAACAAAAAACAAAAAACACACACACATTAAAAAAAAGTTTTAAAAACAAATGAAACTGTTCACTTTAGAGTTTTGCAGTATTTTGCCCACATTTAAGTCTGAAGCATCTATACTACCCAAATAGAGTGCTATATTTAAGTATTCCCATCAAAGTTAGCCAGCATCTAATGACTGTGTATATAAAACATGTATGTAGCTTTTATAAACGTTATAGTCCTAACAGTTTTCAACAACAGCAGACCAGCCTTCTCTAAAGCAAAATTTGGGCCTACTACATTATCATAAACTTCTTAACTCTGCTGGATGTCTTTATACCCCCTTTCCAACAAGTTTAAAGCAACAGCAGCTATTAGACACCTAAACTCTCAGCTTTTCCTCCAAGAAATTGTATATGCCCAAATGCAGAAGAAATGTTATTTTAAGATCTATTGTCATTATATTCCTTAAAATTAATGAAACATAAACTGAAATAAACTGAAAACGGTTTACATCTCAAAATAAAAATAAACAAGAGGCAAATGCCTTCACCTAAGGAATGTCTGTCACAGAGTCCAATTAAGTACCAAAGTTATGCTTGTTGATAAGCATAGAAGACTTAAGCAAAAAAGTGAAAATTAAAAAAAAATTTTTTAATGTTTGTTTATTTTTTAGAGAGAGAGAGAGACAGTGTGACTGGGGGAGGGGAAGAGAGAGAGGGAGACACAGAATCCGAAGCAGGCTCCAGGCTCTGATCTGTCAGCACAGAGCCCGAGATGAGGCTCGAACCCACAAACCGTGAGATCATGACCTGAGCCAAAGTCAGCCGCCCAACCGACTGAGCTACCCAGGCACCCCCCAAAAATGAAAATTTTAGTAAGAAATACAAATGGTAAAAAAACATATACTTACAAACTCATGGAATTGGTGCAAAGCCTTATGAATTGTTCATTTAAGGGATATATCAGTCTAAGGTTTAGAATATTCAGTATTTAACTCACCAAAAGTAGTGATAGTTAACTGTAATATGGTCTTCCATCTATAATTAACAAAAAATAAAACACAATTGTCTAACACTGACTTGATGAAAGCTTAATTTATGGTTTATGAAAGGTATAGTTTAGAAAAAGAAAAACTCTGGGGCACCTGGGTGGCTCAGTCAGTTAAATATCTGCCTCTTGATTTTGGCTCAGGTCATGATCTCACAGTTCATGAGACTGAGCCGTTATAGGCTCTGTACTGACAGCATGGAGCCTGCTTGGGATTCTCTCTCCCTCTCTCTCTCTGTCCCTTCCCCATGTGTGCGCACATGTGCACATCCTCTCTAAACAAACAAACAAACAAACATTTTAAAAAATTATGACAATCAAATAATATAATGACTGGGGAATTGCTTTAAAAACTAAAGTTATCAAGAAGAATCATCACATAGGTGATCAAATCATATAGGTATGCAAAGTTTCCTAAATAAAAGAGAACCATTCCAAAGGCAAAAAGAGTGAAATATAAAATATTAATTTATCCAATATATTTAAATAAAAAATACAAGCAACCAGATAGAAGAATGGTTGATCAGCTACACAAACTTAAATAAAAGGAAAGATATATAGACAAATACTGGCAGAGTTCATCCAAGTATTATCCAGGGAAAAGGACACTTAAGCCAACATTTTAAGTTATTCCAGTCCTCTTGGCAAATCCACTTCTATAATGTGAAAGAAACATGCTCTCACCATAAGTCATTAAATTCAATTTATTTATTCTAATTCCATGTTCACCACACACCTTTTGATCACAATCTGGTTACCATTTGTTCTGCCTATAGGTAGAGAATGGAATATTCCATTATCTGGCAGAGAAATTTCTCATTGTAAATTAATAAATTGGCATTCTGGTTCTATATTTAAGCTTAATATGCTTTGTCTATCTCTGAAAAATGAATCTGCTCTCAATATACTGACAAATATACAACCTAATATACAAATATATGTATTTATATATATACTCAGCAAGAACCAGTTCCCAACTTTGAACAGAGGCAAATTTAATGAAAAAAGATGTGCCCATCTCTGAGGATTCTTTCAAGAAAGTGTGCCAAAATTCACATGTTGATACAACATCCTAGTACCTGTAACCAAGACAGCATATATAAGAAATTTTACATTTTACAGTTAATGAGAACTAAAAAAATTCAAGTGACTTGCCTAAATTATCCTGCTAAACAGTAACAGATTAAGATTATAATGGACCTTTCCTGATTCCTAATAGCAGTTCTTTCCCTACCTCCATAAGATAATACCATTTGGGTGAACATTCCATGAAACTTTTCAAGTTTATGAAAACAGAGTTATATTTCAGAGATTAAAAATTTTGCTTCATTAGAGGCTATTTACAGGAAGAAACAGTATTTGCTATTTCACAGGGAGTAGTATGAAGTCCAGGCAAAAGAAAGGAAGAAAAGAAAAGAAAAGAAAAGAAAAGAAAAGAAAAGAAAAGAAAAGAAAAGAAGAGAAGAGAAGAGAAGAGAAGAGAAGAGAAGAGAAGAGAAGAGAAAAAAACAAACATATCATTTCAGAATAAACCTACTTTTATTTAATCCTCATTGTTGACCATGCATAAAAGTGTGCTTTTGTCCCAGATTACACAATTCAAAAAAACTAAGTAAAGCTTGGCCATATTTGTGGAGATGGAGAAAGACTGATAATCGCTATTTCTATAGATAGACATTAAGTACAAAAAGGTATAATCACAAAGGGTAAAAACAGGGAGTGTTAGAAGAGTGCAGAAAACCTAATTTGCATCAGGCATCCTCAAAAGCTATCATGAGTGTGGTATAATTTTGTCAAGAAAGCAAAGCTTATTAGTATTCCACATATAACAGCAAATATGTGCCTAGAAAATACCCTAAAATTTTGAGAGAAATACCTGTCTCAGAAATAAATTTTCTACCACCAAAACAAAACAAAACAAAACCCTTTAGGGCACTTCTATTAGTCACTTTAATTGTTAGTAGAGATGATCCTATGTATTAAAGGATTAGCTATGTTGAGAATAGACTGTTGTGGGCAAGGGCAGAAGATCTGTTTAGTATGCTTTTTCAGTAAAACACTCAAGAGATAATGGTGACCCAAACCAGGATGATAAGTGTGGAAGTTCTAAAAATTTACAAAATACTGTATATATTTTGAAAGAATAGGCAACAAGATTCCCTGATTATTCAGATATAGCGCAGAAGAGGAAAAAGAAGAATCAAGGATGACTCCAGCATTTTGATTAAGTGAATGAAAGGATGCAGTTTTCAACAATTAAAATGGAAAAGCCTGCTGATGGAAAAAAGGGCAGAAAAGGAGGAGTTCAGATCTGGACTTTGTAATACCCACATGAGGGTCTTTTATTTCCACCTAGACACTTGGACTCTTAAAACTATACTGGACCATAAAGGGGCATCAGATTCATTTGTAATACATAGGACAGAAACATAGCATCCAAGCAACATCAAAAGTTTCTTTCACAAGGAAAGTTCCAGCAGCAATAAAAAGGCTTAGCCTCTGCCCTCAACCCAAGTCCCAGCTCATGTGCAAGTAGACAAGGTCCTCATAGGCAAGGGTGAAGCCCATTTTGGCTTGGAAGTCAGCCACAAGCTCCATAAGAGTGAGAATCTCTTGAAACAACCTAATGGGCATTGCTATGAGGGTCTCAAAACAGACATGTTTAGTTACAAAAATTAACATACTCAGGAAAGTCCGAAACTATGCCTTCCAGCCAAGTGCATACAGCTCATTCACAGAGCCCCTAGACAAGACATAACTTATTTATCAGGGTCATTTTTTATCCTGTTGCCTGGTAACAAGGATGGCATTCCACTTCATCATGTTCCCAGGGGGCAGAGAACCAGAAGGTGTAACTCAAAAGATGTATCTTTAGAGAAGGACATGTTAATTTAGAACGTCTAAGAGACATCCAAGTGAAAACAGTGGGCAACCTATAAGATTATATGAATCTAAAGAGACTAGAGACTTAAATCTATTAACAATAGTAATCTTGGAAAGAAACAAACAATTGAAACAATAACATGCAGCTTGACTACCTGTAAAAAAGATTATTCAAATGTGCCTCTAAAGTGTTCCCCCCCGCCAGGATACAACAAAAAGAGCTTATTTCACCCTAGAAAGACATAGCGTTGCCAATATATAAACATTAATTTTCATGAAACAATGTGCCATGTATATTTTAAAGTTAAAAATCTAAAGCAAAAATGGCAATAAAATAAAGATGAGGGGCTCCTGGGTGTTTTAGTCAGTTGAGTGTCTGACTTTGGCTCAGGTCATCATCTCACCGCTCGTAAATTCGAGCCCCAAATCGGGCTCGCTGCTGTCAGCCTGTCAGCACACAGTTCGCTTCAGATCCTCTGTCCCCCTCTATCTGCCCCTTACCTGCTTGCACTCTCCCCCAAAATAAATACTTTTAAAAATAAAAAGTAAAAAATAAAAAAATAAAGATGATATTTTGTAACTAAAATGGAGTTTTAGAGTTATAGGCAATTCAGAATAATCTTGTAAGATTAGCAAAATTATCAATGATTCTACAACTTGCATTCTTTCATGTATTTCAGCTTCTATGACGAATAGCATCACTACTCCAGAATGCTCCTTACATCTTATTATTTAGACTTATTTTGGAATAGAAAAACTGTTTGGTATCAACAGGATGATGAAAACCATTAAAGGTAAGAAAAACTTACCAACCTAATGGTAGCATGCAAGGCTTTACTTTATTCTTTATAAATATTTTGAATATAGTTATTTTTCATTGTTTTAGTTGTCTCTTACTTGTGCTACATATACATTTTTACCTTTAAATTATATTACGAAGCCTCCTGCTACCTCTTAAAATTTATCTTCAATTAAAAGATTTACAACTCCTTTCTATACATACAGATTATCTCATTTTTGACATTAAATTCAGGATCCTATGGTAGAAATCAAACTAAAGTATGTCCTTTCAGCAGCATTAGACAGCAGTTTTGAGAAACTTACAAAACTGCAATTAACAGAAATAAGATTAACAGATTAGGTTAAAATAGTTTCTTTAATTACAACTTTAGCTACTTCCTAAACAATACCCTGACTGAAAGCTACTTTCTAATGGCAGAACTAAGGGGAAATTAAATGATTATCATAAAATTTACAATAGATACACAGACACACACAAAAGAAAGTAAGAATAATGTGATTGTCTTCTGATGCGTCAACTTGGATGGACTACAGTCACCAGTTTTTCAATGCATCACTAATCCAGGTGTTGCTGTGAAGGTATTTTGTATGATTAAAGCCTATAATCCATTGGCTTTCAGTAAGGGAGATCATACTAGATAATATGCGTGGACCTGATTCAATTATTGAAAAGCCTCAAAAGCAGAGCTGAGGTTTTTTTACTTGAGGAAATTCCACTTTGGGCTGCAGCTTCAAACTGTGCCTAACAGTTTGAACTTGCCCTTCCTGATGGCCTACCCAATGGATTTCAGACTTGCCTAGCAGTCCCCACAATCGTGTAAAATTATCTTTCAATACTTGCAATGTATCTCTCGATATATATCTACTACTGGTTCTGCTTCTCTGAGTAAACCATGTATGATACAAATACCATGTCCACACAATATATAATACTCAAATATTCCCACAATTGCTTAATGGATAAAAACCTTCCTGGGGCACCTGAGTGGCTCAATCAGTTAGGCATCTGAGTCTTGACTTCAGGTCAGGTCATGATCTCAAAAGTTTTGTGAGCTCAAGCTTGGCTGCACGCTGACAGCACGGCGCCTGCTTGGGATTCTCTCTCTCTCTCCTCTCTCTCTCTCTCTCTCTCTCTCTCTCTGCCCCTCCCCCTGCCTCTCCCCTTGCTTGCACACATTCTCTTTCATTCTCTCTCTCTGCCTCTGTCTCTAAATAAATGAATGAATGAATGAATAAATAAATAAATAAATAAATAAATATTTTTTAAAGCCTTCCAATTTATTTGAACCAAACAGACCACTGCCAGCAAACATCCCAATACTTTAAACCCTTTCTTGAACAAAGTAATGAATAAATGAAAAAAGACAACACAGACAGAAAAATGGATAGTACAAATCTCCCAGATTAAATAGAAAGCCATATTGCATAGAATATCTTGTTTTGTGACTCTTCAATCATTAATTGGCAATTGTTTTTAATAGAAAGATGCTCATAAAGAAGTAGGAGTCATTAACCTATTTATATGTTCTCCTAATCCAACATCCCAACCATAATTGTTACAGACATCTGGATTACAAAAAGAATTCTGGGGGCGCCTGGGTGGCTCAGTTGGTTGAGCATCCGACTTCGGCCCAGGTCACGATCTCACGGTCTGTGAGTTCGAGCCCCGCGTCGGGCTCTGTGCTGACAGCTCAAAGCCTGGAGCCTGCTTCAGATTCTGTGTCTCCCTCTCTCTCTGCCCCTCCCCCGCTCATTCTCTCTCTCTCTCTCTCTCTCTCTAACATAAACATTAAAAAATTTTTTTAAAAATAAAAAAATTCTGTATTATCTATTACCCATCCAACATAAATGACATCTAGAATAAGACAGAACATAATTACCTTATACACAAAATGTTTTTATAACCAGTTTCTGGATGTGAAAGTATTGTTTCAGCATAGATTAAATCATAAAACACACAGCAGGTAGGTAATTTCAAACAAGAAATGTGTACAAGGAAAAAGTTAAGGACCTACTAGAAATAGTTGAGAGAGCAGAAGAATGGGTAATATGAAAAATTATTTAAAATGTTTTCACACATAAGACCTAAAAAAAAAGAATGCTTTCTGAACTCTCTAAAATTCTTTCTGTCCCTAATATTACATTAAACTTTATAAGATCCTCCAGTATTATAAAAATAAGAGCAAGACTCTTACTTAAATAGGCCAAATCCTAGAAAAAAGAGTCACATACTTTCTGTTCTGTACACTGATTTTTTTTTTAATTTAAATCCAAGTTAGTTAACAAATAGTGTAATAATGGTTTCAGGAATAGAATTTGTGATTTATCACTTATATATAGCACCCAGTACTCATCCCAACAAGTGCCCTCCTTAATGCCCATCACCCATTTAGCTCATTGCCCACCCACCTCCCCTCCGGTAACCCTCAGTTTGTTCTCTGTATTTAAAAGTCTCTAATGGTTTGCCTCCCTCTCTGTTTTTATCTTACTTTTCCTTCCCTTCCCCTATGTTCATCTGTTTTGTTTCTTAAATTACACATATGAGTGAAATCATATGGTATTGTCTTTCTCTGACTGACTTATTTCACTTAGCATAATACATTCTAGTTCTATCCACATTGTTGCAAACAGCAAAGATTTCATTCTTGTTGATCACCCAGTAATATTCCATTATCTATCTATCTACCTATCTATCTATCTACACTACATCTGTCAATGACAGTTGGGCTCTTCCCATACTTTGGCTATTGTTGATAGTGCTGCTATAAACATTGGCGTTCATGTTCCCCTAAGAGTCAGCATTTTTGTACCATTTGGATAAATACCTAGTAGTGCAATTGCTGGGTGGTAGGGTAGTTCTATTTTTAATTTTTTGAGGAACCTCCATGCTGTTCCCCAGAGTGGCTGTACCAGTTTGCATCCCCACCAAGAGTGCAAAAGCGTTCCCCTTTCTCCGCATCCTCACCAACATGTTGTTTCCTGAATTGTTAATTTTAGCCATTCTGACTTTAAAGGTGACAATGTGCTCATATCATAATGTTTTCTGAGACAATGGTTTTTTTTTAAATTAAATATATTTGGAGATTTACTGTCTTCAAAGCACTTATTTTCCTCTGTTTATATTCCCGAACAACCCTGATATAGCAGGTAGATAAAAATAGGCTCTTTACAAACAAAGATATAATGTAACATATTTTAGGCTAAGCCTAATTTTTTAGACTAACAGGAATGATTTAATACTACATCTTATGTATATAATATATATTTAGATAAAAGAGTGCCCCAGAGTGCAAGTATCATACCATGTGCTGGCACAGGGAGTGTTCACCTTCTTTAAGTAACAGATAACTCTGAGAGTCTAAAAGGAGCTATGAACTTTCCTCTCCAGAAAGGTCCATACACTCATACACACAGAATTTTGTATACAACTTGATGAGTTTCATACGTGCCATATTTAGATGGTTTCTAAAAAGAGGATAAAAAGATAAGACAGTTTGCCACCCTAAGGATCACATTGTAGTGAAGATACATGTAAACAAATTATAATAATAGAAGATGTAGAAGATTAAGTCTAAGTGCAAAGAAGAAAAAGATTATCTTTATCTTTATAAGAAAGTCTTCACAAAGGATGTAATCCCTAGATGAACTTAAAATAGGACATGTAGCTTGTGAGATAAAGGAAAAGCAAGAGAAAGGGGAAAATACTTAAATAACACCATCTCAGGCATACTCATTTAATCTTTAATAGTATATACTATCACCTTTAATCATATATATATATATGTGTGATTAGATATCTACATATATATCAATGTAGAGATATACAATGTAGATTATATAATATACATGTATATATGCATATGTGTATTCACACTTAATCTTGAGAATACTTCTTCTTAACAGGTATTATGACCATTTTACAGACAAGAAAACAGGTACTGGAAAGGCTAATTAACTTGGCCAAGATCACAGAGCTCTTAATGGTGAAGCTGGGATTCATAGCCAAGTCTGTATAATTCTTACTGGTACTTTCTAGGCAAAGAGAAGAGCATATGAACAATGGGTCAACTACACTCAAAAAAAAAAAAAAAAAAGGTATGGAGACATAAAACCACAGAATATGTTTAAGGGAACGGCAACATAATTGAAAAGTAAAAAGCCCAAAAGAAATATGGTGATTACAGAGGCCCTAGTCAACTAGTTGTAAGAAATTAAAAGAGAGAGAGAGAGGCTTAGAAATAACCGTTTTCTGGCTGGTACACCTGATTGAATGCTGACTTTATTAAGTGAGAAAAGAAATATTAGAAGAGTGTAGGTTTAAAGCAGTAAAAAGGAGGATAAGATTTAGATATGTTGACTTTAAGGTACCTAAGAGAAACAGCCAGATAGAAAGAGCCAGAGAGCAGCTGAAAATTTAAGTCTGAAGCTCTGAAGAAGGGCAAGAGTAAAAGCACAAACCTAAATACCCTCAATTAAAAGATTTCATCAGTGAAAAAATACAAGAAGCAAGAACAGAACCCTAGAAAACAACTTTTAAGAGGAAGGGAGAAAGAAGATGATAATGAAGTGAAGAATCCAAAAGCAAGGATACAGATGTAGAAAAAAACAGGGGTATGCGCTGGCATAACCATCAACCTAAAAAAGACGAACTAACAGAATAAAATGCCATAGATAAAACAAAACAGTAATTAATAGAAAAGAAAGGTTATTTCCTCTGGCAGAAATTGAAGGGGTTAAAGAAGTTCAGTGGAGAAAGAGACATGTAAACCAAGCCTTGAAAGAAAGGTGTGACTTGAACATGTAGTGGAGAATATTCCAGCTCGAGAACAAAACAAGAAAAAACAGAGCTAGGGACACACTAGAAAGACCTGCTGGGAAAGGCAAGTAATTTCAGTTTTACTGGACCACTGGTATGTCAAGGGTAATAGTGACTGACAAGTTAACATAGTTAGGCCATTAGCGGATAAGAGTGGATTTGGAAAATGAGACAAAAGAGCTTAGGGGTTTTGAACTCCTCTATATAAAGACTATTCTGGACACCATGTACAGTATGAATTAGGAGAAAAGGAGTCAGTTAAGATAATATTTGCAATAATTCATGTGAGATGTTCTATAAATCTGAACTAGTTTGACAGAAGTGAAAACGAAGAAGAGGAAGCTGATGCACTAAGCAAAAGAATGAGACCAAGAGTACTGACCAACATACTTGTATTCAGCTTCCCCTAGAGCGAAACAACTGGAATAACCAAAGCCAATGTCATTTCAAGACAAAGCATTTGATATACCAAAAATGATTAACTAACCCCATTTAAAAAATCTCACTTAATTGGCATATAGTATCTATAGAACTCATGATGAATATTAGAAATTCCCCTTTATCATAATAAGGCATTTATATATCTCTAAAATGTGAATTACTTTTAAAAAGATGAGTTTGGGGGCACCTGGGTGGTTCAGTTGGTTAAGAATCTGACTCTTAGTTTCAGCTCAGGTCATGATCTCATGGTCCTAAGATCGAGCCCTGCAGTAAGCTCCATGCTGGACATGGAGCCTGCTTAGGATTCTCTCTCTCCCTCTACCCCTCCCCAGTTCAATCGCGCTCTGTCTCAAAAAAATTTAAAGGGGCACCTGGGTGGCTCAGTCTGTTAAGCATCCAACTTTGGCTCAGGTGATCTCACAGTTTGTGAGTTTGGGCCCCACATTGGGCTCTGTGCTAACAGCTCAGAGCCTAGAGCCTCCTTCAGATTCTGTGTCTCCCTCTCCCTCTGCCCCTTTGCTGCTCATGCTCTGTCTCTCTTTCTCTCTCAAAAATAAATAAACATTAAAAAAATTATAATTAAAAAATATAAAATAAGCAAAAATATGAGTTTGTACTTTATTCTGATAAAAACATGTTTTAATATAAGGCCTTTTCACTTCCAAAACATTTATTAATTTTAATGTTCACCTTAGTCGGTTTTACATAGAAATGTTTATGTTTTTTAACAAACCTGTAAATACATCAATATAAGCTATGGGCTAATGAAATACAGCTTCAATTAGCCTTTAGGAAAACTAACAACAAATCATTGAAATTTAATTTCCCATAAATCTTAGCAGGTAAGTAAAGTGTAATTATAAAATTAAAAATCTGAAATCAAAAAGCTGAAATTTCTTGGGGCACCTGGGTGGCTTAGTCGGTTAGGTGTCTGACTTTGGCTCAGGTCATGATCTCATAGTTCATGGGTTCAAGCCCTGTGTCAGGCTCTGTGCTGACATCTCAGAGCCTGGAGCTTGCTTTGGATTCTATGTCTCCCTCTCTCTCTGCCCTTCCCCTGCCCTCGTGATCTATCTCTCTCTGCCTCTCAAAAATGAATAAACATTAAAAAAAATTTTAACTGAAATTTCTCTAAATTATATATGTAATAGCTATATATTAACCCATAAAATATACTTACATAAATTTCAACAAACACAGAAAAGTTTATTTTATGGATCCTGTCACATTAGATTTTTTTTTGGAGTCTAAAAAGAAGTCTTAATATTTGCAACAAACAAAACAATGAAGAGCTTTTACAACTAAATCAAACCAGTTAAACATCTATACTTCCAGACATACAAAAACACTGTGCTTCTATGAAAACTTTAAAATTCAGTTTCCCCAAGAAACTGAGAGACTAACTCAGACTCAAAAACCTAAGACTGACTCAGCACTCTGAATAAGGCAAAAATTACAACTTATCTGTCAAACCCAGCTGTTTACCACTTCATGGGCTACACCCAGAACTATACACTTGTACAACAGAAACATAAAAATGTGAACTACTTTCCAGAAGTAAACAATTCATGTAATTCATATCCTTCCCATCAAGAGATAAAAGACAACTAATTATTTTTCTTATACACGTGAAGTATGATTGTTGATTTAGTTCACTTTAACCGTAAAAGAGCCTAGGAAATAAATATACTTCTTTGGTTTACACCCAATGAATCCAAAATGATATCAGGTTTAAACTCTAAACACTATCATGACCAACAATGCCTTTTCTTTCTAAAGAAATGTAAATCAAAACTTGTAAGAATTATATATATAATATATATGTAATATTCAGTTAGTGTAAAGATACCAATATTCTTAAAGATAATCAAGGGATATAAATTTATAATTTACATATTTCATGGATATAAGGAAAAAAAGACTTTTTTTAAGTTTATTTATTTATTTTGAGAGAGACAGAGAGAGTGTGAGCAGGGGAGGGCAGAGAGAGAGAGAGACAGAGAGAGAGAGAATCTCAAGCTGACTTCACACTCTCAAACCAGAGGCTGACACAGGGCTCGAACCCAGGAAACTATGAGATCATGACCTGAACCAAAATCAAGAGTTTGATGCTCAGCCAAGCCACCCAGGCACCCCAAAAAGACTTTTTTTAAAAATGTTTATTCATTTTTTAGAGAGAGAGAACCCACGTGAGCTGGGGAGGAGCGGAGAGAGGAGTCAGAGAATCCAAAGCAAGACCTGCACTGACAGAAGAGAGCCCAAGGTGGGGCTCAAACTCCCAAACCATGAGATCATGACCTGAGCCAAGGTCAGATGCTCAACCAACTCAGCCACCCAGGTGCTCCAGAAAAAAAAGACTTTTAATATAAGCACATTTGACACCATCATATTTAATTAAACCATAGCAAATAAATTGGTGATGGTATAAGACTCTGAAATAAATTAAAATACACAATGTATTGGCAGTAGACATATACTAATTATCAGAATCTAGCAAACAAGAGTCTATAAGCTTAATTTTTCATGTCAGTATTTTTTTTTACCTTAAATGAAATTAAAGAAAACCAGTCACCAAAGAAGTAGGTTCTATATGTAAAGAGTTTTTTTAATTTAAAAATAAAAATCCTAGGACTTCTATTTCAAAAAGTATGAGAGACTACATACCTGGCTAACCCATCCATAGAAAGCAATTAGAAGTATAGAGTAATATTTTTAAAATATCAACTTAACCGTGGATCTTGCAAAATAGAAACACTCAGGCAAAAATTATGTAACTATTAATTTAGTAATTAAGTAAATTATGTAACAAAAAGATATAAGCAATTCTTTGCCTTGAAGACATTTGTCAAGCTTGTAAAACTTAGCTTTGTTTTTCAAGACCTTAAAGACACAGTGGACAAAAGTAAAAGTTCAGGACCCCACTCAAGGGACCTCCCCCACAAATTTGGGACCTCAAAGGACTATATTCTCCTGGTAAGAGTGAACTAAAAATAATATAGCCATCCTAGAACGCAAGAAAGAAAGTAGCCTGTATCTAATAATGCAATGAATCAGGGAAAGGAGAGGACAGAAGATGGAGGGAGAGGGAGGGGGAGGAGGAGAGAAGATCAAAAAGGAAAAACCGGAAAGGAAAAGGGGAAGGAAAGAAGGGAAGAAGAGAAGGAGAGGAAGAAGAGAGTGGGAGAGAAAAAGAGAAAGAAAAAAGAAATTATAAGCTCATGTATAGGTTTCACATCAGCTTAGACAATGATGAAGAAAGAATTAGTGCCATGAAAGATATATGTGTAATTGCTCAGACTGTAGCATATCAGAATGTGAAGAAGAGGTTAACAGACATGGAGATAGGGTAAAAGAAGAAAACTGCCATTTATCTAATTTTAGAGTTCCAAAAGAAGAGGGGAGAGACAATGAAGCAAAACAAATATTTGAAGAGATAATGGCTGAGAGTTTCCTAGAAATTATATAATTTTCCATAAGTGATTTGTAAGGCTTCTTGAATCTATAGATCACAGGGCTTCTTGAATCCACAGATTCAGCTCAATACATTCAAAAAGCCCAACACAACCTAAGCAAGGCAAATAAAACATATCCCTACCTGCTATACCACAGCCAACCTACAGAACACCAATTACAAAAGAGTAAATCATAAAGGTAGCCATAAAGAAAATACCGATTAACTTCAAAGAAGCAAAACTTAATGGACCCAATTAATTTCTCAAAAAAAAACTATGGAAATCAGAAGACAGAGGGGTAATAATCATATTGTGCAGGGGGAAAAGAATGACTGTCAATCTAGAACTATCTAGGTGAAACTAACCAATAAGAACAAGCACAAGCATTTCCAAGCAAGTATACACTGAGAGTTCGGCAGTGTCCCCCCTGTGGAAAATTCTCAAATTCAAAGATGAACTTTAAGCAGAAGGAAAGTGACTTGTGATGCAGAGTCTAAGTTGCAAGGAGAAATAAAGAAAAAAATGGTAAATATGCAGGTATATCTAATATACTTTGAATAAACAATAATAATAGTAACAATGCCTTGTAGAGTTAAATATATATTATATATTGATATATATGCAGATTCTGGGGAATAGATATGTAAAAAATACTTGCCAACAATAGCATAATTACCAGAGAGGAAATTATTGAAGTTCAGATTCCACAGTCCTTATGTTTTTCAAGAGGAGGATAAAGACACTAATTTGCTTCAGGCTTTAGTAAGTTAAGAATGCTTGTTAAAATTTCTAGGGAAACCACCAAAAGAAGCAAAGCAGAGTACATAATTTCCAAACTGGTTGAGCAGGAGAAAAAGGGAATAGGAAAATCAATTCAAAAAAGCTAAAAAAGAAAATGAAGAAACATAAAATGGCCTTACACATAGAAAGCCAAAACTACAACGGTAGAAAAAAGAACCACATATGTACATCAGTAATTACATTAAAACATATATGGACAAATATTCCAATTCAAAAACTAGGACTGTCAGACTGGGTAAACAAAATCTAGCTTTAAGCTCTTTATGAATAACATATATAAAAAAAACACAAGAATGCAATGCTGAAAACAGAAGAATAGAAAAAGAAATACCAGTTGAATTTTAATCAAAATAAAGCTGTTATGTTTATAATCAAACAAAGTAGGTTTGAGGGACAAAAAAAAAACCCAGAGACATATAAAAAGATCGCTACATAATGATAAAAGCTCAATACACCAGAAAGATACTGAAAATATGAATGCACCTAGTAACATAATCTTGAGACAAAGCACAAAGTTACACAACTTCAAAAAGTTTATAAAATCCACCATCATAAGAAATTATAATACTTGTATAATTTAATTTTCATATAAAATATGTGCATTCTGCAACTGTCAAATCTAGTATCTAGACAGGTCTAGTGCAGCAAGGCTTCCCAAGTATTCATGTACATTAAGCATCACCTGGGGATCTTGCTAAAATGCAGATTCTGGAATGGCAGGTGAAGAGCAGAGCCTGAGCCTATGTTTTTAATAAGCTCCCAGGGGATGTCAATGCTGCTCATCCTCAGACAGCACTGTGTTCCAGAGAAAGTCTCATAAATTATAAGTAATTTTTATTAAACTACTTTCTCTAGCCATAAGGCAATCAAGTTAAGAAATAACAACAATAAAAATAATCAGAAAACCCCCCATGCTTGGAAATTAATAAATACTTTTAAAATACCTAAAGGATCAGGAGTGCCTGGGTGGTGCAGTCGGCTGAGCGTTCGACTAGATTTCGGCTCAAGTCATGATCCCAGGGTCATAGGACTGAGCCTCATGTCGGGCTCCATGCTGAGTGTAGAGCCTGCTTAAAATTCTCTCTCTCCCTCTGCCCCTCTCCCCCCAGCTCACACTCTTGCTCTCTAAAATAAAAATTAATTAATTAAAATAACAAAGATCAGTTCTTTCTGAATATTTGAAAACATTTATCATTGAAGGACTTTCTAAACAACAAAATTGGCAAAATGTACCTAAAGTAATAATCAGAGGGGAACTTATAGCCTTGAATGTTAATATTTGAAAAAACTTCTCTGTTTCAATTTTCTGGTGGTCTGCTGTTGAACTACAACTCATCTGTACTCCACCTAACAAATGTTAATTGAATAGTCACAGCATTTTCTATTTTGTTTGTTTTCCATTGTTTCCCATGTATTTGGTACACAATAAATACTTACTGAATAGGAAAAAAAGTGAATGAAAATATGGTAGAAGTAAATAGTCTCACACCTTAACTTCAAACAGGATCATAAACAAGGAGAGGCCTGTCCATCTTTAAAAATTCAGGAGAAATAAAATTCACAAATTTTATCAAACATATTTCCACCAAAGCAAAGTACTTGTATTTAGATTATAAGACCAAGAATTTAAAATACTTTAATATTGTTCCTTTAGGAACATAATGGGTTGATAAGTTCAAAAATGTTTATTTACTAGACAAATGAACAATTCTGTCGGCAAAAATGTCCTTATGTTTTAATTGATGCATGCTCATACAATGTTAAGGGAATGGTTAAAAAAAGAAAAGTAGCCTACAGAATTTGCTGATGGATGGGTCATGGAATAAAGAACCACCAAGAGGAAACAGGAGGAGAAAAGGATCAGAAGACTCAAAAATCTCATGAAATCATGGCACTCCCCAAAGAAGAAACACTAGGAAAGCAGTGTCTGCAGAAAATAGCATCGAGAGTAGGACAGACACACTGTTTGAGACCATCAAGTACCCAACCTTCAAAACAAAGAAGGAAGTGCCAGAAAACTCAACCTGACTGAGAAAATCAATGCAAGCTGCTTTAAAATCCTCAGGAGCAACAACAATGTTCATTAGAGACACCACTGGTGTCCAGAGACATCAAACTAAGTGTGCGCAGTGCAGGTCAGAGCCTTTAGTTATGCTGGTTCTACTGTCCTGTCAGTCTCATGTTCCTGCAGGCCCCAGCCGTCTGGTCACTTGAGATTTCCCAAAATAGAAGAACTTATTGTTTCTAGCTACAGTTAGGCCTAGGAGTCTAAAACAAGAATCTCAGGGGTAAAGGGAAAGCAGGGGAGAAGGAAGAGAGTGACACAAGCAGTTCTGTTAGCTTTAGATCTGGCCTTGGCCTCTCATCTCCATACCAGAGACTTTAGGCCAAACTGAAATTTAGTCTCACACTGTACTATTCATCCACAGCACCCATATCTAAGGTCTACTCCCTGTTCCCTATCCCATGCCAGCCTAGAGTGAACAGGATGATGACTACTGCCCTTCGAAGATTCAGACATGGGGCTCACTCTGAACGAGTTCTCAACTTGGTTTCCTAACCAAAACACGTAGCCCCCATTCTCGGGAAGAACAAGAATTCCAAAATTCTTGTTCCAAAAGGAAGCTGATCATCTAGACTTCAAAGATCCCAGAAGTAGGATCAGAAATTATAGAAAAGTTTGTCAGTTGAGACCTCTGACTGATCCCTTAAAGATACTCTAAGAGCAGTATATATGATTGTGAGATTCTTCCATGTTGTTATATGTAACTGGAGCTCATTAATTTTCCAGGTGTATAGTGTTCTGTTATATAAATATACCCCCAAATATTAAGCCTCTACGTTTGATTGACATTTGGGTTGTTTCTAGTTTGGAGATATTATAAACAAGTTCTAAAATTTTACACATAAAAATAGAATGTGACATCTAAAGAGCATTTCAACCTACCATCCTACCATTAATTTTTCCATGACCATCTAAAGATGTCATTTTCAAAGGACTCATAAAATTAACATCACCTTCAACACGGCAAATGTGTATTCATGTGTGACCATATAAATATAAAATTTGACATTAGAGTTAAAAAAAAACAAGTAGGCTAATTGCTTATATTAGTAGTGAACTATGTGTTAATTTTAAATAACCTTCCCATTAAATCACAGAAACAATATAAACTATCACCCATTTTAAAACAGAATACATACAAGAATATTCACTGCATCCCTTTTTCTGAATTTGTATCGAGATCTCTCTCCAGAAACAATCCTGAATATGGGAACACAACTTGCAAGCTTCCAAACACCTCAATAAATGGATACTTCTATAAAACAAGTCTCACTAAAATGTTAAATGAGAAGAGAACGACAAAAACAAAACAATAGGAAAAGTCAAGGGGAAAAAAATATTCATTGCAAGAACATCAGGAAACTGAGAGGAAAATAACTAGTTACATGAATGCTGGCACACCCAAGCAAAAGAGTGCTGTGCAACTCTTAAAATGAAATAGGAAGATCTGTAAGTACTCCTGTAAAAAGATCTCCAAGTTACTATTGAGAAACAAGCAAGAGGTGTTAGTGTGAATAAACAGTATAATGTCATCTTTGTAAAAAGAAAAGGAAGTGGCATTCATGTTTCTGTTCCCCTGTACAATATCTAGAGGGCTACAAAAGAAAATGTAAAACAAGTTATATCAAGGGAGTGGGACTATAGGACCAGGATAGAAAAGAAACTTTCACTGTAGAATTTTAATTTCATTTCCCATTTCTTTCATGCTTTTATACTACTACATATGTATGTATATGCCTGACTGTCAAAAACAATAAAAAGTGTATTTTCTGAGACCAAAGAAACATAAGTCAGAAAGACAGCTAAACAGAAATTTAAAAACTAGCATAAAAGCACTAAGCAATGATTCCTACTCTTACTGAGCCATTGAGCCAAAAAGGGCTTAAAATTTTTTTTTGGCTGGGTGGCTCAGTCGGTTAAGCGTCCGACTTCAGCTCGGGTCATGAGCTCACGCCCCATGAGTTCGTGCCCTGCATCAGGCTCTGTGCTGACAGCTCAGAGCCTGGAGCCTGCTTTGGATTCTGTGTCTCGCTCTCTCTCTGCCCCTCCCCTGCTCATGCTCTGTCTCTCTCTGTTTCAAAAATAACATAAAAACATTAAAAAAAATTTTTTTAATGAAAAAAAATTTTTTTGGCTAATTCAGGATTATGATGATAAAGAGTCAGAGTACTATCTTCATCTTAAAGAAACAAGATTTGCTGCCAAACTTCATTTCTCATTAATACAAGAAAATCCCTACAAAGCTCTATTTTTAAGAATTTTAATGTACTGTGTAATATCCTAAAAATCAAACCACTGTCTTTAAAAAGCAAGTTAAGAATTAGAACACATAAAGATTGTTCTATAAAATATTGTAAGATTCAGTTTAAATAGTAGCTGACAATAATTAAAATACATAGAAAAAAAGTTTCTCTTATGTATGATAGTATTTCATATTAATATTTTTGTTCCATGTTTATAACTATTTATAGAGTAAATGTAATTTATTAGATTAGCGCTGTGTCACTAGGACCATGAAGTTAAAACCAGGCACCATGATTCACCTAGTGGAAGCTTCTCATATTACAGAAAAAAATGAAAAAATAAACTTGGAACTCAAAATCTGGAAGAATACTTAGGTACCATCTAGTTCTTTGATTTATAGATTAAATAATTGAGTTTCAGAGAAGTTACACAGTTAGTTGAAGGCAAAGCCGGTACTCCTCACTTCACAGTCAGAGTTATTTGACTCTAAACCACACTATAAACCCAATCTTCAAGGTCATAACAAATATCACTGATATAGTCCCTACTATATGTATTAATAAAGATAGGAACTTCCAGAAATTACTGAAAGCCTGCATGAAAACTAATATTACATGTATACCAATAACTCATAGCTTCATAGAAACTATCATCTTAGTTATCATTTATAAAAACTGGCTCCAGAATAAGAAAAAAATGAGTTAATAATCTGGGAAGTAAGAAAAACTTAAAGAAAGTAGCAAAAGGAAGGTATCTGGTAATCATCCATTCAAGTAATCTGTATAAAGATACTACAAAATTATTATACTACCATGGAAATCCAGCTTACATCCTGGCAAAAAATGTCTAATTGGATACAAAGTTGAACGGATGGGAAAATTTTAAACATCACCCATACTGCCTATTATAATACAGGTATTTGAATATAAGTCACTTTCAAATTTAACCTAAAATATAGATCAGACCAATGAATTCAGTTAATGTTTACTATGACTATGTACAAACCACAGATTATTCTGAAGAAAAAAAATCACAACAATGTTTTCTCAAACAAAAATGTGTGGACTCAGGTTCTGAGCTCTTGTAGATGTGTAACACAGATTCTACTGGAAAAACAGGGTTAGCAAGAAGAGTAATGGGATATTAATAAAATGACCGATTTGTTGTCCTAGGTTTTCCTGGCCAGGAGAATGGAGAATGGAAAAACTGAACCATGAAATCAAAAAGGCATCTGTCTTCCAGGTTTCTCTCTGCCAATGTCTTGAGAAAAATGTTTGAACTTTCCTGTTGGCTTTGTATGCAAATAGCTCCAGATGCAAAGTGAACCACATCTAAGTTATTTGGTTCAACATCTGCTGGTCCAATTCCCATTACTCCTTCTAAAGGGTCGGCTTGTGACAGACAGTTTAGTTTGCCCTCTATATAAGCTGTTTTGAAGGAGCTAATTTGGATTAAAGTATCTATCTAGACCACTTGTTTTTCCCTTTGATGGTCAATGCATTCTAATGTGGTTCTGTGTAGTGCTACAAGGAACTTAGAAACATATTGGAAAGGACAGTATTCAAGGTTTTGCCTCCCGCCTCGCCTTCTAGACAATTTATATTTCTAAAGTTAAAAGTAAAAAGTGAACAGTCATTTGCCTCTAAAACAGCACCACCCACATTGTACACAATGGCAACATGACAATACTTTCTGACCGAATATTCTTTTCATGAAACCTGTATCAAATATTTGAAGCTAAAGTTATTGATAAAAGCACTTATCAATATTAACAATGCATTTCATGAAACATCAGTCATTTGAGCTGACAATTTCCATATGGGATCACTGAAAATGGAATAAGGTCTACAGCACACAGCATTCAGTGTCTGATACACAGCTGACTTTCAAACATTTGATAAATGAGTGAATTAGTGAACGAATGAACAAACAAAAAAACTAAAGAATTAATTTAAATAAATCCCATGGATTCTGAAACTTTGGATCTGCTGCAATTGGAAAGCAATCAGAAAACATACTGAACCCAAACTAAGACTAACAGTCTAATGTTCTTAGAACTTGTAAGGTCAAGTAAAAAGAAAGTCCTTCCTTCAGAAAGGTATGGGTAGAGAGGACAAATTGCATTGAAAGGTAAAAATGAGGAAAAGAGAAGAAATTAGAATATCCATGTATATATGTATGTCCATATTCTATAGAGCACTACTGGAGCACCTGGGTGGCTCAGTCGGTTAAATGTCTGACTTCAGCTCAGGTCATGATCTCATAGTTCGTGAGTTTGAGCCCTGCGCAGGGCTCTGTGCTGACAGTGTAGAGCCTGGAGCCTGCTTCAGATTCTGCGTCTCCCTCTCTCTCTGCCCCTCCCTCACTGGGCTGTCTCTCTCTCCCCCTCTCTCTCTCCCTCTCAAAAATAAATAAACATTAAGAAAACAAATTTCTAAAAAAAAGTAGAGCACTACCAGTCTTATACAAATTTGTAAAAGATGCTTGAAGATGATTCAAAAAACAAGATTTCCTTGCCTTAGAAAAACTCTTATTCTACAAAATACAGTTCTATGAGTTTATAACTCAAAAACTTTCTGATCTTATATACTATGCAGAATCTGGAATGATTTTCCTTTGGAAAAATGTTTAGAAACATAAGTAAGAAAAAAAGAAAACTGGATACTATTATTACGTCTAGACCCTCATATTTGTTAACTAAAATTTAGTCTAACTTCTATTGTTCTCGACTGTTACCTGCTAACACACAGTAAGACCAGACAAGAAATCAGAGGAAAAAAACAAAAACAAAAAAACAGCAAAATAGCGATTCTCTTTTTCTGCAAATCTGTGACTACTCTTGTTAATCATTATTTCCAGGTCACTTGTCTGTATTAGGAATGACCATGAAAGTTCACTGAACCGTAGAGTATACCTTCTTTGCCATATTTGAGTAATTATCTAAGATTTCCAAGATTACTGTATTTTTTAAGGCAAGTTTAGGTTTGCTTCCTCTACCCTGTGGTTGAAAGACTACTTAATTACCTCCAAAGAAGTAAAAACACTTAAAAAGAGTTACTTGTTGTATCACTATATTGTATACCTGAAACTAATACAATACCATATGTTAATTAACTGGAATTAAAATAAAAACTTTTTTGAAAAGAGTTACTTTTGAAAGCAAATGTGTTCTACTACTAATCATCAAGAAATAATTACTGAGCATTGTTTACTATCAAGGTAAAATACTATACTAAGTATTTAGAATTCATAAAGGTTTAAATAGTCTCTACCTACCAAAGTTTAGTCTAAAGTAGACATGTAAAGGTAGCAGTCATAATGATAATACATTGTTTCATATAAATTAGTACACCCATATTCATAGCAGCATTATTTACAGTCAAAGAAAGCAACCCAAGTGTCCATCAATGTATTAATAGATAAACAAAATGTGGTCTGTACACATAGTGGAATATTAGGCTTAAAAAGGAAGGAAATTCTAACACACGCTACAACATGGATGAACCCTGTGAACATTATGCTAAGTAAAATAAGCCAGTCACAAAAAGACAAATACACTATGATTCTATTTACATGAGTTACCTAGAGTTGACAGAAAGTAGAATGGTAGCTGCCAGGGGTTTGGGGGAGGGGCAAATGGGTGGTTTTGTTTAAGGGCTTCAGGTAAGTTTCAGTTTTACAAGATGAAAATGTTCTAGAGATTGGCTGCACACCAATGTGAACATACTTAATGATACTAAACTATACACTTAAAAACAGTTACATGGTAAATTTTGTGTCATTTTACCACAATTAAAAAAAAATACCACTGGCATGACCTAAGTCCCAAGCAAGTGGTGCAGAAAAAAACTGATATAATAGCTCAGAAGAAAGAAGAGTTATGAAATATAGATTCAGTAAAAGCTCTATGCCTTATTTTGAAAGAAAAGTGAGACTCAAGTAAGCAGATAGGAGATGAGGGAAGGTAGGAAAATCAGAGCAATGGCAAAGTGATAATAGACATCATCCAGAAACAAAATGCAGATCAAAGTTTGGCTACAGGCTTCAAAAAGAATAACCATGGAAGATAAAGCTAGAAGGAAAGGCCATGAAATAGAGAGGAAAATGCTTGATAAAGGCAACTGTTTTCACTGAGTATCTTTCACTAAAATAAAGTAATAATTACCACCCTTGTACTGACAGTAAAGGCAGAAAGAAAAGGAGATTGATAACCTCATATTCACTTGTCTCTTACTTACATTCTGCAACTCCCATGATGATGGAAGTGTGGAGACACGTTTTACAGGTTAAATGCCATATATGGTTAAATGCCATGAGATACAGGCTTACAGGAAACAGTTTGTATACAAAATTAACATGTGAATTTCCTTTATTCTCAATGGCAACTTTTTATTATCATCATCAGCTCTGCACAGAAACTAGCATTTTAAAAAGTCCCACTGGGTAAATGATCCTAATAGTACAGTGAGATGCATATTTTGAGGTACCTCGATTCATTAACAGTATTGTAAGCTATAAACAGACACTGTTTACATGATAAATTAATTATCCCAGTTGCTATTATGAAATCATCCTCCAACTAACTGCCAGCCCTGAAGCAAGATAATCATTAGTCACACTAAGCCTACTACATTCTTTGCTTAAAATCTTTTATCCTAATCTCAAAAAGGAAAATTTCTATTCTCCCCCAAGTACTTTAAAAACTTAAACCAAATGTTTCTGAGTAATCAATCTTCTTGGATTTTAGGATGTGGTAAAACTTGGTTAATATTCATCTCTTTTAAAAAGATCTTTCATATAGATTACAGACTGCTAGGATGTAGGTAGAAAACCAGACAAAAGGAGAATATCAGTCTTTTCTAAAACTGAAAAGAATCTACTTTAGATCTCTTAAAGCTTCCTATTTCTCTGGACTTTGGTGTGGAAATGATTAAATTGTTATACTAATTAGGTTGTTCAGATCACTCTTGTCTAAACAACTTTGGATACCTGAATCAGAGGCAAACAATACAATACCAGCAAGCAGAGGAAGAGAAACCATCTTCAACAAAAGAGAAAGATTATTTTGGCTGAGCAAACATCTGCCATGTCTTAACTTCAGCTTGTGGCCAGGTTTCTTTACCTCCACTTCTGCAAGTCACCAAGGAAATTCCAAAAGACTTCAGATCTGACTTTTTAAGGGAGTAAGGGAGAAACTGTGTGTGTGTGTGTGTGTGTGTGTGTGTGCGCACGTGTGTGTGTACGCATGTGCACACTAAAGGAATTGTTCTTTAATTCTAATTAGGCTTTGAGGACTTGACCTACAGATATACAGATACATAGATGGGACATATAACATTCACTCTTGGAGAACAGGAATTAGATAATCTGCCCACAATATACAATTCTTTATTATACTGCCACAATAATTATAGCAAAATGGATTCTGTTCTTGCTTTCACACATAGTAAAGAAGTACAATTTGTCTTCAACTTGTAATCTACTGAAACCATTTCTTTAAAAGCCGCCTCTGACTGTGAGGTTTTTCTCAGTCTCCAATCTCAGTGACCTCGCTACATACAGCCTTTGATACCAGTGACCATCCCTTCTTTGAAATGTTCTACTCCTGATGCCTAGCCCATACTCTCCTTCTCTCTCGACCTTCTGTCTTTTTCTTCCTCCTGTTCCCCAACTAAGGACATCTAAATTTCTCTACTTAACCCTATTCTCTTTACATACTGTTTCCTCCAGTTATCACCTACAACTGCAACTATCATATCCATGAAGAAACTCCCAAACCAAGAACTCCAGCCCTAACCTCTCTCCTGAACTCTAGGTACCTTAAATACACGTCTAGGACAAATTCATTAGGCTTCAAACCGTCCCAAATTAACTTTTTAATAAAAGTCTCTATTTCTGTTCAAGGAAATACCATTCCTTCAGAACCAAGACTTAAAATCTCAAATATCAACTTTGACTCCTCCTTCTCCCTCACATCCAGTCAGTCACCCAGACAGCCCTGATGATGGGTTTTTTTTTCCACAAAAGAGTTATTGAAAAAGAATGGAAATATAATCTGAAAGACTAGATTTCATTCCTAAACATATATATCTGTATCAAACTCCAAAATTTTATAAACCATCATTTTGTACAAGAGGTATACTGAAGCTGGCCTATCTACCTTACAATAAGCAAAAAAGTGACAACACACTGAAAATCCTAAACTGTTATATAAATATCATTATTCCAATTCTTCCTATTGATTTCCACTGTCACCCTAGTCATCATTCATTCAGCTATTCATTCATGTTTTTCTTTAATTATTCTTTCTATGAATATTTATTTAGGGCCAGCTATAAGCTTGGCACTGTGTTCGACATTTAAGACACAACAACAGGACAAACAGACATAGCACCTAACGTCACAAAACTTACAACCTAAAATGCAAGTAAAAAATAGGTGTATATAGGTGTGGGAAGGTTCTCTGGGAAGGCCTCCCAGAAAAAAGAGATTATTAAAGCAGAAGACAACACATAAAAAACAGAGGAGTCAGTATAGTAAGGGAGCAGGAGAGTGTGGCAATGGGGAACAACGTGAGAAATTCCAGGCAAAGGAAACAACAAACATAAAGCCCTCAAACAAGAATGAGCATCCTAACTATGTCATCCTTTCCCATGTTTACACCTTTGTTTCATTTATTCTTCTCTCTTGAAAATCTTTCCCCATTCTCCCCTCTCTGCCTATTGAAATCATAAATATCCTTCAAAGCCCAGATCGATAATATATACTGACCTTCTAGGACAGTACTTGACTCATATGAGGCCTAAAATAAACATTTGCTAAATGAATGGATGACGAAATCATCATTCTTCCCAAATCACAAATCTGCTTCATATTACAAGTATGTATGTGCCTATCTTCTCTTGAAGTAAAGGACACATTTCCCTAGTACTTAATGCATAATAAGCACTAGAAAAATATTTTAGGATGAATAACTCTAATAATCTAAGACTAAACAGAGCTGTTAAAGAAGGATCCTTTTATCTTCTACCTCCAATTTTACAATGATTTGGCAGAGCAAAAAGTCTAGAAAATTCAAAATATTATTTATACATGAATTATATTAATACTGAACATTAGGTCTTCCATAAAATATCTCTAAATACTAGAATTTATTTTTGCATTTGATTTCTTGGATGGCTAAATTTTTATTTTTAATACTTATGAATGACCTTCCTAAAAAAAAAAAACAAAAACACTTCTAAATTTAAATACTGGTGAAGATGTAAAATTATTTTAGAATATTTTTAGAATATAAGAATAAGGAGTCTTTTTAATTAATTAACCAGGCAGTCTAAAAATATTATTTGGTACCTCATTTTCCTAAAACTAAGATGAGTTAGGAAGTGTAAATTATACTTTAATTTCATTTAATGTTCATGATATCATTTTTGGAATCATGCCTCAAGCCACACTGCAGAATTTGTTATGCAATTTATAATCTGTTAAGAGAAAAACCTAAATTAAATCTGGGTCATTCCATTTTTCAGATCAAAGAAGGCTAAGTGCAAAGTAAAAAGGCTTTCAAAGAAAAGGCAAAAATGTTAAATTAAAAAAAAAAAGAAAAAAAAAGAAAAACCTCTCTTACTGCATAGTAGTACCTGCAGGAAAAGCAGCCCAAGGAATAGCAGGAGACGTAGTTTGGGTTTCACCATTTCCACCATCAAAAATCTCTGCAGCCTAGGAAAAAAAGGCAAATTTATTTTAAAATATCTAAAAAGTAGAAATGCTAATTGCAATCAAGCCTTCCAAATTCTACAAGCATATTCTCTGTGATATACCCTCCAAATGACTCAACTGCTTTTCAGTCTTCATTGCTACCACCGCAACCACTACTCACCACCCCCAGTACTCAGGCTGCATTATTTTTAAGTAAAAACCTTCCTTCCTTATTAAAATATATCTCGTGCCAATGAAATTTTTATTTTGTATATACTTGATCACATTTTCACTTGTGAGCTTTATACCTAAGAACTCTAAACTAACTCACCACAAATTTGCTTGTGTATGTTAAGAAAAAATATATTTTACTTTAAAAGTATCAACACCAAATCTTTTTCATTAATTAGCACAAAAGCTAATCGAGATCAATCTAAAGAAATAGGATCCATCTATATTCTTGAATAATCTACCAGGTGGATTTACTGGCAATCAACTCTAATACAGAATTCCTAAAGCGGGTGTTTTAAATTAACAAGCCTTCCTACTAAACAGTTTTAAAAGTAAAGGACAGTCAATTACTGAATGCTGAGTTTGTGGGTAAGAGTGAAGAGTTTTCTCTCCCTTAAGTGTCCAGGTCACAGCAAAATTATTACTGAGAAAAGGAGCCAGAATTTCAATTTGGATTCCGCATTGAGTTGTCAGCCAAAAAGCAGTCAATTGAGACAATCTGCCATGGAAGCTAAGTGACGTAAAATATAGTAATTATTATCTATAAACTATGAAAAATGAACATGGTTTATATGACCAAGGATAGAGACCTTCCATATTTCTACAACTGGATGCAAAAAGAAAGAAACCTAATAACCAATTAAATTAGAATAATTGGTTAACATTTATTTAATATTTAATATTAAATAAATACTGAAATATTTAATACTGAAAAGAATAGATCCACTGACTCTAACAATGAAATATAATTTTACTCTGAGGTAAACTACCCACTTTATTTTTCTCTGATATAATAAATCAAGCATGGTTTAAACAAAGGAGACCAAACTAAGTTTTAACCTTCAAATAACTGACAACTCCTAAACAATAAACTAAGATGATATCTGAAACATATATTATCCTCAAAATGAAAGGAATTTTAACAAAATTTTAAATGTTACATTTCAGTAAAAGATTAAATCACCCAAAAACACCCAAAATATTAAAGAAAATGGAAAAAAACATAGAAATGTGCTAAACAAACACCAGTTTTAGATGAAATAAAACAGGTATTCTCATATTCCAAATATCTCCATTTTGACAGATAAAAAGATCAACGGACGAGAAAAGGACCCTAATCTAAAAAAACTCACACCATTCTTTCATGGTTTTCAGAATACTGAGTATATACTTAATATCTTGTTTCTATTAATGTCTTTAATTAAACTCCCTATTTTTAAAAAACAATCCCCTTTTTACCAAATTCCAAAGTAGGTGAAAATCTTACTAAAAAAAGGAAAAAAAAAATCACAGAGCTCACTTAGTAGTTCCAAGACTTGAGCTCAGGCATCCTGACTCCTAATCCAGAGATTTTCCTGCAAGACTATACTGGCTCCATAAAAATAACTGGGTTACAAAATATTTCAATAAAATGAACACACACTGAAAAGGATTACGGAAAAGACAGTGCTTCTTCAGCTAACAATTTCCACTTACAAAGCATCCAACTCAAACCTGAGAGAATAATCTAACAACACAAACATACTAATTAGCTCTATAAGCCACCAAAAGGCTACGTATTTAATATACTAAATCAACTCATTACAGGTGTAAACATGAAAATATGTGACAGATCTGCAATACTCATCCCTCATCTCACAAGTATTTCCTAGTAGACATGTATCCCAGCAAAATCATCAGCTGACAGTTTTTACAACTTCTTTAATGCTTCCACTAGTAGCACTTAATTGCTTCAATTCAAACCATTCTGATGGGCATGGCCAGATGTTCAATAATAATAAATCATTTTTATCTTTCAAAAGGGATATATTTTAATTCTCCTTGATTTCATTTTTTTATTCCAGTTTTACATTAAAGATGATCAAGAAATAATCCTGAGTACCAATGACAGATAATACATTTTCAAAATAGTATACTCCATTATAATCCCACAAAGTTAAAGCAATTACATAAGCAAAATAAGGTAATTGCACATACCTCAAAACCACCAAAATCATCATCATCCATTCTTCAAGTACACCTGAAAAATATCAGAAGACATTGAAACAAGCCCACACACACAGTTATTTACGTCAAAATATTTTTCTTACTTAAATGTATATACATTTTGACTTGCAAACTAAAACTATTTCATTTGGGTTTTAAGAAACTACTTTTTAAAAACTATATGGGTATGCATTTTTTAATGCAAAAAGACTGGGGGGTTTTTGGCAAAATTAGCCATTCAGGCAAAATTAGCAATTGCTGTGACTTTTTCAGCAACCATGTATTTTGCCATTTGTGTTGAGACGCCAGGAGTGGAAAAATATTCTTTTACATTTTAATTTGCTTTTCCCAAATTGGCGCTAGGGCTCAATTCAATAATGCTTCCTGCTTTTTGCATCTATTCCTCAGTTGTCTGGCAACATCAGCACAAACTCCAGCTAAGAACAGGACTGTGGTGAATTTTTGGAAATCTGTCCCCTACCACAAAGGTTCTTCCCTCGGTTTCATGGCCGAGGTTGATTTAGATTTTCAAAATTGATCAGCATTTTTGAGCTGTGGCCACAACTTCTGGAGCATTTTGATATGTGTATTTTTAGCTGAAACTACTTTGCACTTTTGGAAAAATGTGGAGCAAGTTACTAGGCTGATCAAGATAAATCAAGTCATGTATTCACGAGAGACTAGCGAAGAGAAAAACACAAGTGAATATCCTGAATTCCTCTCTTCTTTACACTTAAACTATGTTAAGACAGACAAGCAGTTAAGAGAATACATGCTTTATTTTGTCCTAAATGTGTGTCATAAAAACGGAAGGAAAAAAACATGAGTACCTGGGCTTTTAGAAGAATAAAAAGAAAAAGCTTTTATCTAACAAACCACTAAAAAAACAAAAAGCCCTGAAAAGTAAAACAAGCAATAGATGGTATACATTTAAATGAAAAATAAGTTTATAATAAATTGTGATTCAGTGGCCCAAGTACTACTCTAGTCAATAACTGGTTTCCTTTCTTATCTTTCAAAAGTGAACTATCCAAATTATTAATTATAGTTTCCTAGACTCACTAATACAAGATGAACCTGATTATAGGAAAACAACCTTCTCCAACTTCTAAAAAAAACCAGCAAAACAAATTAAACCATGCTAAGCAATAATTCTAAAGGGATTTTCTAAGGCACTTTGCTTTAAGTGATGAAGCAGTAGTCATCTATAGTCATGTCTTGCCTTGTCAATGAAATTAATATTAATGCCTTCAAAAATAAATTCAAAAACTAGTCAGAGAAAAATACACAGTAAAACACAATCTCAAGGATTGTTTTAATAGACAAAGAAAACTTATATGCACAGAAACACAGTAGGTAATGACACTAAAAGGAATATATGTAGACAGAAGTACATTATAAAAAGGAAAGACATTAAATTAATCAAAATGAGATACCACTGTTGTCACCATTACCTACAATTTAGTAGTTTGATGAAAATTTTTTAAAGATGTATTTCTCAAAAAAATCAGAGCTAACCAAGTCATCCACATACAACACTTAAAAAATACAAACCAGACTTTCAGAAACTTTTGATGGTGGTTAGTTTAAAATGGAATTCACATTAATTCTGTGTCTCAAGCAAATAGAAATCTGTATGTGATTACATTTTTTATGAAGAAATTATGAAATAAGAGTGATATGGATACTGAGAATTAACCAAGTCTATAAACACTAACTTTGTGTTTTCCACATGTATCCCACGAATCTCAGTAGACAATTAAAAAATATTTTTAGCATCTACCACACTATATCCAAATAATATGGTTTCAAAAAAATAGAATTTCTAGAGTAATGCTTCTATGTGTTTTGTAAATCACATCCCAATAAATTATTTGTAAGATACCAGAAAACTTGCAAACAAAAACAAATAGCCATATTTAACAATCATTTCAGCTTGTTTGCATGTGGTAATGAACCAAACACCATCAGTGTTTTAAGTACTGATTTAACTCTACAAAAGAATGTATTAACAACCATTGATGTTTTCCATACCCCAACAACCTCTACATATTAAAATGCAGATGGTAGTCTTCTACTTTATTTTCAAAGAAATGAAATATTAACACATTTTAAAAGATACATGTGTTTTGGGGCATCTGGGTGGCTCAGTCCATTAAGCATCCACAATTCTTAACTTTGGCTCAGGTCCTAATTTCATGATTTGTGAGATAGACATGGAGCCCTGCTTTGGGTACCACGCTGACAGTGCAGAACCTACTTGGGACTCTCTCTCTTCCTCTCTCTCTCTGCCCCTCTCTGGCTCTCTTTCTCTCTCTCAAAATAGATAAACTTAAAAAAAAAAAAAGAATAAATGTGCCTTGAGTTTCTTAAAATACAATAATTAGAGAAATATTATTTTAAAGCATTAACATTTCTCCAAATAATTTACTTTCAAATCCTGCAATAGTTGCTGTTTCTTTCTAAGCCTTACAAAGAGCAGGAGGAAGTAATATTAACAGCACTGATTTGTAAAAATCAATTTTACTAAATACAAAACACAAAAATTAGTTTTTAAAAAGAAATATTACAAGTGTGTTCTTCTTTACAGATTTAGCTACTCCATCACATTTAAAACAGTATTTTATCTAAAACGCATTTATCCTTTTTAAAAATATTTCTAGCATTTAACATTATATCCCATTAAATTACAACTATAATACAGCAACACCAAATATACCTGTCACATAAGTTATAGAGTCATGAGCCTGACCAAAAAATTGGCAGATCATTAGTTCATCTTTTGGTGTCATGGCAGGAGATAAGATGCATACTTTATTATGATTAGGTATCTACATTGAAAGATATCACAGTATCTAGTTTAACAATTCTCAGACTTCTTTATATCTGAATTTGATCTCTTCTGTTGTGCTAGTATATAAATTCCCTCCTTTATTATTCTCAGTATTTAATATATTGCTGATATTTTACAAGGAAAACATATATACAACACTTAATGTAACAAATTTTTATTACGTGACTCTGTAGAACTGAGCAGTCAAGATCCTCAAGGTGTTACAGTCTAGGAAGAGTGGGGTGGGGGGAAGAGTGTAAAAAAAACATGCAAATTTTAATAACATGAGCTATAAAAGAGACTTAAGAAAGAAGAAAAAGTGTCTAAGGTGGAAGGAAAGATTTACAGATGTGATATATCTAGTAGGAGCATCATAAATGCTTCAGGGGGGGAGATATTTGAGAAATCTATTTCAACAGACCTAACAAAGAATTCTAAATGGCACATTAAGAACGTGCATTTTATTAGCCTTTTCCTAAAAGATAGCAAAGATTTGCTTTGATTGTTTGCTTCTGCATAAACACAGGGTCAAAGAGAATGTGAAATGAGAATACTGCAAAAAATTCTGAAAGCAAATACAAGAAAGATGAATCTAAAACTACTAGTGCGGAAAATAAGGATCAATCACATTTACATCAAAGAATCCACAAAAGGCTTAGGAATGCATGTCAATGAAAGTTGTGTAAAGGTAAAACTCAAAATAAAAGTGGCAGATATATCCCAAGATCCCCTTCTACAATCTGCACAACAGGAAAACTTATAGTTCTTCATCACAGCAGAAGACTGGGTTTATTCCCTGGACAGGGCAAAGCCAAGGGTCTCTGGATTAGAGGACACAGAGACAGCTGGACTAAGTCAAAGTTGTATTCAATACTGAGACCCATTCTCCCAGTCCTCTTTCATCACTTGGCAACCAAACTGCCAGCAGCTAGGTTTCAATCTCTAGTCATCAGAGTAGAAGATTCTTCTCTGGTGAATCTAATCAACTCATGAAAAGGACGTCATCAGAGGCACCACCAAAAAAAAAAAAAAGTTCACTCAGCTATCACTACTTTGACAAATCCTATCCATATGCAGAAAATTTCCAATTTGCTCCTGATTTCAGTAAAATAATGAATAGTATAAAGGCTAAAAGAAAAGATTATCAAGTCAGGTTGCCTTGATTCAAATTCTAGTTCTGCTACTTAAATGTGTTACACTGGGCAAGTTATTTAAACACTGTGTACCTCAGTTTCCTCATCTGTCAGAGATACTACTAGTACTACTACTACTACTACTACTAATAATAATGGTAACTAGCTCTTAAAGTCATTATAAGGATTAAATAAAAAAATAGATGAAGCCCTTACAACAGTCTCTGACACATTCTAAGTATTATATAAGTGTTTGTTACTTTATTAGTAGTGTTTCACTCTTACATATGAGCAGATGGCCAAGGACAATAAAAGATACGAAGAAAATATCTAATATAAAAAATAAGAGACCAAACCAAAGAGAAAGAAACAGAGACTACACAAGAAAATTTTCAAAAAATAAAACCATAACTAGTACTTTCAGAGAATTAACAACAGAAGATAGTGCATCCATGGAATAAGAACAGGAAGCCTTCATTTGGGGGAATAGGGGGAAGAAATGAGAGAGGGATGTGCACCCAGACTAAGGTCTTGAAAATAAAAATGATTACAGAAATGAAAATTGCAGGGTGGAAACTAAAGCTGAAGAAATTCCTATTAAAAGAGGAGTATAAAAGAAAAAGAAATGAAAAGTCAGAGTAAAAACATAAGAAAATTAAAAGATCCAGTCCAGAATATGCAATATCTAATTATCAGGAATTCTAGAAAGACAAAGTAGAGAAAACAAAAGGAAAGAAATCATCAACAAAATAATTCAAGAAAATTTTCTAGAGGCACCTGGGTGGCTCAGTCCGTTAGTGTCTAACTCTTAATTTCAGCTCAAGTCATAATCCCAGGGTCATGGGATCGAGCCCCACATCAGGCTCTGTGCTGAGCATGGAGCCTGCTTAAGATTCTCTCTCTCCCTCTGCCCTTCTCCCCTGTTCATGCTCTCTCTCTATCTCTCAAAAAAAAAAAAAAAAAGAAAGAAAGAAAGAAAGAAAGAAAGAAAGAAAGAAAAAGAGAATTTTCTAAAACTAAAGGATACGATATCCAGATTTAATAGTTCCTCAAGTATCCAAGAAAATAGAAGAACAAACCCACACTAAGGCACAGTAGAGACAAGGAAAAGATCCTACAGGCTCCCAGAGAGATAAAATAGGTTTCGTACGAAGAATAAAGAATACAATCACATTAGAGTCTTCACAACAGCATCGCTGGAAGGTGAAAGGCAAGGGAACAATGCTTTTAAAATTATGAGGGAAAATGATTAGCAGATAGAATTCTAAAACCAGCCAAACCAACAAATAACTAATGTGTGGGAAGACTAAAGTCATATTCATACTTCAAAGTGTCAAAATTTTTATTTCCCATTCTATAGAGTAAACCAAGGGAATAAGACACAAGGAAGAAATGGGGCTAGAAAAGAAAATAGGTGATATAACCAAAGTGAAAACCAAAGGAAATTCTCCCAGAATAGTGGTAAAGTGAGTTCCCAAGCTATATCTATACCACAAGAACAGAGAGCAACCCACCTAAATTTAAAGCAGATCAGAAAGCTCCTGGGAGGACTCAAGCAAATCCAATTAATAGACTCTCTCATGTGTTTTACCATATCATGAGAGTAATTTTAAACAACTGTGGGAGAATTAAGAGTTGAATTAGTGATTAAAACATTAACCAAATTAAAAAAAGAAAAAATAATACGTTGGACAGGAAAAGTAAACATTATAACAGTACTATATTTTTTAGCCATGAATACTATTCACATGGCAATAATAAACAATGAATAACTAACGGCACCAAAATTATACTAAAACCATATCGGAAAGCTAAGAGAAAGAAGAAGCATGTGGTATGAAGTGTAGAGAGGGTGATGAAAGACAGCTAAAGCTTCATCTTCCATATTGGAAAGTTGCTGGGTATGAAACTGAAAAATGAAGAAGTAGCAATAATAAACATGTTTAGGGATATACTGGTAAACACTAAAATTATCAACCATATGTACTAAACATCTTGCTTCTAGAAAACAAGAAAAGGAGAGGCTAGAAAAGAAGAGCAGGCATAGGAGATGGTTATGTTTCATAACAAGTATTTTACAACTTTAAACTGTGGGCACATATAACTGATTTCTTTAACAACAGTATTAGAAGACAGCATGGCACAATGACCAACCATCTATTATTTCTATCAAAATAATTGGAAAAATAAAATTCAGGGAAATTTACTTTTAACAAAACTATAAACAAAGGCATAAATGCTTTAAATTAGTATTTAACCAGTGAAAAAATTAAAATTTTTCATGTAGTCTCCTTAATAACATTTATTCATTAACATTTATTGTAAGTGTTTATACAAAATGGAAAAGCGTACCTCAAACACCAGAGCTGGAAAAAAAGTCTAAGAAAAAAAAAAAACAAAACCTTAGGTGAGTGACTCAAAAAGTACAATCTCCGGAGATCATCCAAATGATTCAATCATCCCAAAGTGTCCTACTAGTTGACACTGTCCACTTAGCACTTCAATCTCTAGCCCATCTGAAAAACTACTGGCTAACCAACATCCTCACAGTCACAGTATTTTTCCATTTGATCCTTTTTCATGCCATATTTCCTAGAAGCAATAGACAAGTGATTTTTTTTTTTTTTTTTTTTTTTTTTACTATCCTGGGCAAACATAAATTGTTAAGGAGAAAGCAGAACAAAGGAAACACACACACACACACACACACACACACACACACACACACACACACCTCTTAGATAAGGTTAAAAATTAATTGCTACTAAGACTGAACTACCTTAAAGAGTCTAACCATCTAAGATCAGAATTTCAGGCTTATCTGTTCAAGGATATTATTTATTTACCTGATTTTCTGTAAGCTCTTCTGAGGTAGTGTCAGGACAATTTTATCTACTTTTAACTCTCTGGTACCTTCAACTGAGCAGTTCCTAGCACATAGTAGGGTCTCAGAAAATATTTTTGAATCAGTGCTTTTGGAAAAAACCACTAAATGAAAACAAATGAGTTGCTAATAGTTCCCACATGACTTTCCTTCCCCTTTTACTTCTCCAAGAAAAACATGTTGGAACTTGAGTGGTAGAGGATCAAGTTGCTAGCACTAAAACAGCTCTATGCATATTAAGGCATGAGTTTGAAGGCCTACATCTTAAAAGAAATTATGCTGCTACACTCCTCTCTCTTAAGTGTCCAGTTATTATTAGGATTAATAATAACTTTGACACTTCCCGGATGAAGCAGAATTACAAAATAATTGCTATACTATAAATACCACTGCCAATGGCAAAATATCGTCACAAGTTAAAAAAATAACTGAGATATTCACTACCTGAAAAACATTCTATTCATAAATGATCAGATAGGAAAACATCCCCAAAACAATTAATAGTTCTAGTAACTAAATATTTTCCTTTATATAATTTTCATCTGTACTTAAATTTTTGTCTTTGCCAGCCTTCATTCAAGAAAATTTACATATCCCAGCAGGTAACAAGAAACAAAAATTGCAAAACACTTAGACTCTCCAAATGCTTACCTATTTTCCAACTCTTTGGCTAATTCTTCTATTTTCCAACCTCTTTGGTTAACTCTTCTACCTCCTCTAACTCCTTCAGAGCAATCTTTCCCTCAGCTGATGGATCTATGATCCTGTCTCATTATCTTCTCCTTGAAAGAGTGCATTCACTCTCATGATCTTAATGCTCCACTCAAATTTTCCAAAATTAACCACCTCACTGGGTTCAGTCATATATTTCCAACCAAATAATAAATACTTTTGTATGGCTATTTTACTGTCAACTCAAAATTCTCACTGTATGAATTATACCCCTATCTGGCAAAATCTCGGCCCTCAATGAATATTAGTGGGCAGATATCACCTCTTCTCACATTTTAAAAGAGGACACAGTCCTCTAGATAGAAGGAAACAAGATTTAAGAAATACTACAGTCTCTTTCTCATCTTTACTTCTCTCCAAGAGAAAAATAATCAAAATAAGTGACAGGAGGACATCCATAGGTGTCCTACTGGGTGAGATTAATGTATAGAATTCCCATACACAGTACTGTGCCTACACAGTACAAGCTCTTCGAGTTCCTCACTGGGAACTGTGTGCCCGTTAACATATTATTCCTCCAGTGCAGCTCCCATGAGTGAAGCTCATCAGAGAAAAACTTCATTTCCTTAGCATGAAGACATGTTTTTTAGCTTGTGACTAGATGAGTAATAGGAATTCAGAAGAGAACTTGTGAGAGACCTCATTTCCACCTCTGTCCAAACCACATTTACATTAAACCTTTAATAATAAAAGCACTTTTCTGATTCCTATGACTTGGTTCTACTTCTCAACTGACTCAAATCTGGAGTGGTACAAGGCAACTGATAATGGCTCTCCCCAAGAACCACCACCAATATCCAATTACCTAACTTCTGCCGAGAACTTAAGACAATTCACTGTAATTCACTGGATTCACAGTGCTGCCTATCCATACCCATTTTTTTCTCTCTTTAAGCCACTTCTAATTCTCCAGAAACTATGTCAAAGATTCTCAATACTCCTCAAACTTCCAACCTTTTCATTCCTTTCTGTATTCAAAACACATGACCAATCCTCCTGCTAAAACAGAAGCCATTTTTAGAGAAGTTCCTTAACTACTTTCTACCAAAACTACAGTTACCAGCATCTGTACCAAGCTATCCCACTTTCTTCTGCTCACACTGAAGGAGGAATCCCTCTATGTTCTTAAAGCTAATTCCTCCATCTGTGTTTTCAGAGACTTGGCTCTCTCAATCGTTCTTTCTCTTAAATACTGAACTTCCTCCTCTTATTTGGCTCTTCCCAAAACACTGAAACATGCTCCAGTTCCTACATCTTTAAAAATGAAACAAAACAAAAACAAAAGCAAAACCATCCTCAACTACACATTCTTCTCCAACCACAGACCTCTCCTTTTCACAGCTCAACTTCATAAGTGCTGTATTCTTACAGCCCATGCCTGCAACCAATTACCTCCTTTTCACTAAATGCAAAAAGACACTTTCAATTCCTTGTCTTATTTGAACACTAACAACATTTGACCAGTCTTTCTTCTCAAAACACTCTCACCCCGTGGTTTACAAGACAACCATACTTCTTTTCCCTCTTTCTTCCTATTTCTCTGGCTGCTTCTTCTCAATCTCCCTTGTAGGTTCTTCTACCTTCCAGTTAGATGATGGTGTTCCTAAATACTCCAACCTACCCCTTCTTTTTATCTCACTTCAGAAACACTCCCTGGACTCACTTAAAATATAAGCTAAGAAATCTCTAGTTAAGATCCACCTCCTGAGCTCCAGACCCACATAAACAACAGACAATTGAATAGTCACTTTTCCAAGTTGGCAGGCACCTCAAATTCAATACAACCAAAACTGAACTCAAGATCTCTCCCATCAAAGTCAATTTACTGTCCCTCCAAAATACCTTCACCCAGTGATTGGTATTACCATCTACAAAACAGCTGGCCAAGATAAAATCCTGCAGTCACCTTTGCCTCCTTTTCTCTCTCACCTCATACATCCAATCAATAACCAAATCCTACGTCCTAAACACCTCTAGAATCCATCTCCTCCACTCAGTATCCAAACCTTTACTCTAGTTAGAGCCCCATTATATTTCATCTGGCTTATACCATCAGCCTTCAAAACAGTTCTGTTTCCAATTTTCTCCTTTCTACTCCATTCTCCACTCTGCTACCCAAGTGATCTTTTTAAATACTCACCTAGTTAAAACCTTTCAGTGGCTCCTTGTTACTTTACGAAGTCAAAATTCTTAGCAAGAAATTAATGAACCTTTGTGCCAAGCCCTGGACAGTGTATGACCCCTTCTTAATATAACATTACTCTCAGGAGCAAGAAACATAACACACTTTCATAACACGCAAAAGACAGAAACCTAGACAAAATGACAAGATGGAAGAATTCTTCCCAAAAGAAAGATCAAGGAGAAACCACAGCCAGGGATTTGCTCAAAACAGATAGAAGCAATATATCTGAACAAGAATTTACAACAACAGTCATAAGAATACTAGCTGGGCTTGAAAACAGCATAGAAGACCTTGCTGCAGACAAACCATAGAAGAAACCCTTGCTGCAGAGATAAAAAAAATCTAAAAACTAGTCAGGCCGAAATGAATGACCCTTTATAACCTAGTTTCTGCTACCATCCTCATCACTAATACATCCATACCCTGCAGTCATATAAGAATTTATATTTGAACCATGTGACTCTGGCCAAATCACCACACCTCTCTCGACCTCAGTGACCTTATATGTAAAATGAAAAAAATGATTACATGACTTCTAAGATATTGCATTGTAAGATCCTCTAAATATATTATTCTATGACTAAAATCAAATTCCTTTCTTTTTCATAAAGAACTTCCTGAATGGGGCACCTGGGTGGCTCAGCCGGTTAAGCCTCCAACTTCAGCTCTGGACATGATCTCACAGTTAGTGAGTTCGTGCCCCACATTGGGCTCTCTGCTGTCATCACAGAGCCTGCTTTGGATCCTCTGTCCTAGTCTCACTCTGCCCCTACCCCACTCGTGCATGGGCTCTCTCTCTCTCTCTCTCTCTCTCTCTCAAAAATAAACATTAAAAAAAAAGATAAATTTTTTTAATGTTTATTCATTTTTTGAAAGGAGAGACATACAGAGAACATTGAGTAGGGGATTGGCAGAGAGAGAGGGAGACACAATCCGAACAGGCTCGACTCTGAGTTGTCAGCACAGAGCCTGACTCGGGGCTCAAACTCATGATCTGCAAGATCATGACTTGACCTGAAGTTGTACGCTCAACCGACTGAGCCACCCAGGTGCCCCATAAAAAAACAAAAACAAAAACAAAAAAACCCAAAAAATTTCTTTTTAAGTTTCAACAACAAAAAAAGAACTTTCTAAATATTTTCTATTCTGAATATGTCATTTTCAGTCAATAATATTACCATCATTCTTTAATCCATGCAAAATGAAGAAGCTAGGTGTCACCTTTTATTCTTTGCTTTACACCGTAGTCAAGTATGTTATTCAATCCTATATTAGTTTCTCCACTCTTCCTTTCCTTTCTCCTCTAGTGATCATCCCTGTGACTCAGATATCTACCACTATTTCTTGAAAATTATCAGAACTTACTAGTCATCCCGCTCTCCAATCCATTTATCACACTGGACAACTCCTTATAAAACAATGAAGTTTTAAACTCTAAGACTATCATCATGTCAATGTCAACTCCAAAGCTTTCAAACTAAGAATGAAAAATCCATCTCTCTGAGGCATGAACTTTGGAGCCTCACTGATAAGCAAAGTAAGAACAAAGACAAAGCTGTGACTTGCATTGGCATTAATCATTAAAAGTAAAAATAAGGGGGCACCTGGATGGCTCAGTCAGTTAAGCGTCTGACTTCAGCTCAGGTCATGATCTCATGACTCACGAGTTCAAGCCCCACATCGGGATCTGTGCTGACAGCTCAGAACCTGCGCCCTGCTTCGGATTTTGTCTCTCTCTCTCTCTCTCTCTCTCTCTCTCTCTCTCTCTCTCTCTCCCCCCCCCTCCCCTGCTCTTTCTCTCTCCTCTCTCTCTCTCAAAAATAAAAAACATTTAAAAAGAAAAAAAATTTTTAAAGTAAAAATAAGTTCTATAAAAAGCCTACAATTATATCACAATATTAAGGCATAAAAGGACACACTATACAAGAAAAAATAGAGAAAAATATTATACAACAACATAGTAAAAACAGTGTTGACGTTATCAGGTGCAGAAGATCACAAATTTAATGCTCTCTCCAATAAGAAAGTGTTTCACTTCTTTTATGGTTTCAAATGCTCTCATTTGAAATGCTCCTACATTTTTTTCTGTTTATAGTGAAGTCCCATTTATCTGGATAGATATATTTACTAATCACATCTACCTGGAACATGGTTATTCTGATACAATATCCACAAAACTCTTCTGGATAGACAAGAGTGAAATTATAAACTTAGTGTTCAAATACTTTATTCATAAATAGCTTTAAACCCCTGTTAAAAATGTGTTTTTTCTTCTATTAGATCTAATTAGAGGCCCCCAGTGCTTCCCTGACCTCATTTATAACTCCCCCTAACTTACTCTGTTCTAGCTACATGGCCTCCCTGTCATATCCCTGCCTTAAAGCATCTGGTATTGTTGTTGTTATTGTTATTATTATTATTACTACTTTTGTTTTTTTATAAAATCAGCTTATGGAAACCCACCACCAAGCATAAACTAAAGATCCTAACAATAAATTACATGTAACCCTTCCTTAGGACACAATTCTCAATTTATTTTTCATCATTCCCCTGCTCTCAAATTAATAAAGTTTTATCTCATCTGTAACTACTACCAAAAAGTATACTATTTTTATTTTGGCTATTTTTAAAGGGTATCCCATGACATATAAATTTGGCAGACAACTTTTTCACATATTATGTCACTAGTATTATTTCAGCTACCATTCATTTTTTAACTACCGTAATATACCACAGTTTATTCGGTCACTTTCCAGTCAGTAGACATTTGAGTGTCTACTTTGTTATTGAGAACAGAACTGCTATGAACATTCTCCAAGACATCTACTTTTGTATATACACAGTATTTCTCTTGGGTATATGCCTACAAGTAAAATCACTGGGTTGTAAAGTTTGTCTAAATTTAACTTCACGGGATCATGAAAAACTATTTTCCAAATGGTTGCAGAAATTGTAGTTGTGGAGTAATGTATAAAAGTTCTGTGAATCCTCCCCCTTTTCAACACTTGGTTTTAAATGGTATCTCACTGTGTATCCCTAATTTGATTTCCCCAATTATTAATGAAGTTGATATCTCTTCATGATTATTTACCATATACTCTTTTGTGAAATAGCTTTTTTGTCTGTGACTTTTGATTTATACAACTTTTAAAAAATATTCTTGATGTTAATCATTGTCAGCTTTGTATATTGCAAATATCCTCCATTTTATAACTTATTTTTTCACTTCCTTGAAGGTAGCTTTTGATGAACAAAAATTCTTAGTATGTTAACTCTATTAATCTATTCTTTTATAACTTTGCAATTTTTAGCCTTTGTTTTTAAATCCTTTACTATCCTTAGGTCTAAAAGATATACACCCATAGTTTCTACAAAGTTAATATTTTATTTTTGACACTTACGTACTTTAACAATCTGCAATTTAACTTTTATATATGGTGGATGCAGAGGTCCATTTTTTTTTGTCAATTTCATTTATTAAATAGTAACTTCTTTCCTCACTAATCTGATATTCCATCATTATCAGATATCAAAGCTCCATAAATAAGTGGATTTGTTTCTGGATGTAGAATTATTTCAGTAGAAATGAAGTCTTTGATATTCAGCCATTCTGCCCATGAACATGGTATATCTTACAACTCAAATATACAGTGATTAAGTCTTTTTTAATGTCTACTAATAGAATACTACAATTTTCCCTAAAGAAGTCTTATATGTCTTTGCTGTTTATTACTAGATATTGATATTCCATGATACTATTTTAACGTCTTTTTAAAGTATGTTTGCTAACTGTCACTGTTACAAAAAATGCAATTACTTTCTGTATACTAGTCTGTCTATATATATTCATCTTTGCAAAACTCTTACATCCAATAATTTACCTATATTCTTTTGACTTTACATGTAAGTGATCATTCTGACTCCAAATAATACTTTCATTTCTTCCTTTCCAAATTTAACACCTCTAATTACTTTTTCTTATCTTAAAGCATTGGTTATGTCCTCCAACACAAGAGGCAAGGTGGTGATTATTTTTTCCAAAGATAGGGACAAAAACATCTCCCAACTCACATATTCTTCTAAGACTAGAACATTCATACTTCTCCCAATGATGTGTAGAGTCTCTGTCCTTCCCCTTGAATCTATGTAGATAATTACAACTTCCACAACCAATACACAACACCAGAACTAACACTGTATAACTTCCCCAGATAGTGCATAAAAATGCACTGCATTTCTGCTCTAGTACTGCTTGCACTTAGAACCTAGCTGCCATGATGTGAAAAAGGCCAAACCACACCATCTGGACAGACCACATAGAGAAGCCATATGTAAATTTTCCAACTGACTGCCTGAGTCCCCAAACTACCAACTGATATCAAATCACCAGATATATGAACATACTTCCAGATGATCCCATCCCCTAGTCATCAAGTCTAGTGTTCAAGTCATACCACTGATGTATTACCAAGGCTGGATCAGTAACAAGCCTTCTTAGTCTGACTCTCAGAACCCATGAGCATAATAGCTATTTTATGTCATTAAGTTTAACAGGACTTGTTACGTAGCAATAATAACTAGAATGGGTGATAAATGGGTGGCAACCATGCCTATATCATTCCTGTTTTTAAAGGAAATGTTTTTAATATTTCCCCACTTTAAAAGCTATGTGGTGATGACTTTTTAATTATCCCAGCGGATTAAAGAATTTCCCTATTTTCCTAATTACTAAGCATTCTTACCATGAATTTACATTGATTATCAAATTTTTGTTATCTATTGAAGTTATCATGATTTTTCTCTTTTTAATCTACTGTCATCATTTACATTTATGGATCATATAATAGTAAACCATTCTTGTATACCTGAAATAAACCCAACATGGCAATAGTGTCTGCCTTCTCTTACAAAGTTGGTTTCAATGTGCTAATATCTTATTTGAGATTTCTGCATCTACAGTCATGAGAAAATTTTCATTTTTTAAAATGTTTATTTATTTTGAGAGAGAGGCAGAGAATGAGAGAATCTCAAGCAGACTCCACACTCAGCACAGAGCCAATGTGGGGCTAGATCTCACAACTGTGAGATCATGACCTGAACCAAAATCAAGAGTCGGATGTTTAACTGACTAAGCCACCCAGTTGCCCCTGTAATTTTCATTTCTTGTAATGTCTTCATCTGTTTTAGAAATCAGGGTTATGGAGGGCTTTCAGAACTAGCTGGTGCAATACCCCTCTTCTATTAATTAAAATGATTGCAACAGATTGGAATAATCTATTTCTTAAAATTTTGGTAGAAACTTGCTTAGCAAACATCTGGGCCTGTTGCTTTCTTTGTGGGAAGATTCTATTTCTTATAATTATAGGATGATTCAGACTTTTAATTTCTCCCTCAATATTTTTCTAGAAATGTGACTAAGTTTAAAAAAAAAACAGTTGACATATAGTTGCTAAGAATATTGTCATTATATTGTTTTTTACTGTGCTAAAATAAACATAAAATTTATTATCTTAACCATTTTAATTGTACAGTTCAGTACATTGTATAGCTTATACAATGCATAAAGAACATTCATACTGTTGTGCAATCACCACCATCCATCTCCAAAACACTTTTCATCTCACAAAACTGAAACTCTGCATGTTAAACAATAACTCCACAGTCCCCTCCTCCCCAACCCCTGACAACCATTCCTCTACTTTCTGTCTCTATGATTATGACTCCTCTAAGTATCTCACATAATTGGAATAATATAGTATTTGCCTTGCTGTGACTGGTTATTTCACACAGCACAATGTCCTTAAAAGTTCTTCCATATTGTTGCACATGACAGAAATTCCCTCCTTTTTAAGGCTGAATAATAGTTTAATGTATACCACATTTTGTTTATCCATTCACCTCTCAATAGATATTTGGGTTGTTTCCATGTTTTAGCTATCATGAAAAATACTGCTATTAACATTGGTGTACTAATACCTGTTTAAGAACCTGCTTTTAATTCTTTGGGTATTTCCCTTGAAGTGGAATTGCTGGATCACATGGTAATTCTAGTTTTACTTTTGAGGAACTACTGTACCATTTTACACAACAGCTGTGCCATTTTGCATTCCCAGTAACAGCACACAAGGGTTCCAATTTCTCTATATCCTCATCAACACTTACTATTTCTTCTTTTTTTTTCAATAGTAGCCATCATATTGGATAGGGTTTTTTAAATTTTTTTTAATGTTTTTATTTAGTTTTGAGACAGAGAGAGACAGAGCATGAGCAGGGGAGAGACAGAGACAGAGCATGAGCAGATAGAGAGAGAGGGAGACACAGAATCCGAAGCAGGCTCCAGGCTCTGAGCTGTCGGCACAGAGCCTGATGCGGGGCTCGAACTTATGGACTATGAGATCATGACCTGAGCCGAAGTCAGACACTTAACTGACTGAGCCACCCAGGCGCCACTCATTATACTTTTGATTTGTATTTCCCTAATGCAAATTAATGATTTTGACTACCTTTTCATAAGTTCATTTGCATACCTTCTTTGCAAAAATGTCTATTCAAATCCTTCACCCATTTTTTAATCTGGTGCTTTGTTTTCAGTTGTTGAGTTTTAGGAGCCCTTTATATATCCTGGATATTAATCCTTTATTTGCAAATATTTCCTCCTATTTTTTAGGTTAACTTTTTACTGGTGACAGTTTATACCTGTTGATGCACAAACTTTTAAATATTTTCATCAAGTCTAATTTGTTTTTTTTTTTCTTGCTTATGCAAGACACCTTACTGTCATATCCAAGACACCATTGTTAAATCCAATGTCAAAGTTTTGCCCTCTATTTTTTTTAAACTTTTTTTAGTTTTAGGTCTTACACTAGGTCAAGGGTCCATTAGGAATTAATTTTTGTATATACTATTAGTAAAGATTCCAACTTCATTCTGTTGCATGTGGATATCTACTTTTCCCAGAACTACTTGTTGAAAACACTCTCTTTTGTCCATTAAATGATCTTGGTACCTCTACCAAAAATCATTTCACCATATATGGGAAGGTTTATTTCTGGGCTTTCTATTCTATTCCACAGATTTATATACCTGTCTTTATCCAGTACCACGCTATTTTGATTGCTTAGTTTATAGTAAGTTTTTAAATTAAAAAATGTGAGTCATCCAGCTTTGTTCTATTTTTCAGGTTTATTTTGGCTATTCAGCGTCCCTTGAGCTTCCATATAAATTTTAGGATAGTTTATCTATTTGTACAAAAAATATCATTGGGATTTTGATAGAGATTGCATTAAATCTCTACATCATTTAGGATTAGTATTGACATGTTAAGAATCTTAAATTTTCCAATCCATGAACATGGGATGCCTTTCCATTTATTTATGTCGTCTTTCTTTCAGAAATGTTTTATAATTTTAATTGTATAAGCCTTCAATCCTTAGTTAACTCCTAAGTAAGTATCTTATTCTTTTTTGGTGTTACTGTAAATTGAACTGTTTTCTTAATTTCCTTTTCAGATTGTTCATTGTTACTGTATAGAAATGCAACTGGTTTTTGTGTACTGACTCTGTATCCAGCTACTTCACTGAATTCATTTATTAGTTCCAACAATTTGTGTGTGTGTGTGTGTGTAATTTCAGGGTTTTCCACATATAATATCATATCATCTGTGAACAAAAACAATTTTACTTCTTCCTTTTGATTACATGCTTTTTATTTCTCATTATCTTTTTAATGTCTGATTTAACCGTGACTATATGTCTGTTTTAGTTTAGATATACTAAGTTCTATGTATGTACACAAAGTGTATTATTCAGATCTGCATCCTTGCTGATTTTTTTTTTACCTTTATCGATCAATAATCACAGGTCAGTTAAAATTTTTCACTATAATAGTACCACTTTCTCTCTACATAACTACCCATTTTTTTTGCTGTATATTTGATGCTATATTTTCTTTATAAAGTTAACTTTTTACCATTATGATATGACCAAGCCCTAACATGATTTTTAAGTTGATTTTGGATAATATCAATACAAGTAGCCAGCTTTTTTTTTTTTTTAATGCTTTAAGACTGCATGGACTATCCTTTCCACCTAGAATACTCTTTCCTCAGGCAACTATTTGCCTTTCTTACCTCTCCTAGGTCTTGGTTCGAGTATCATTTCCACTGAAACTATCCAATGTTAAATGATAAAACCTTCCCCTCAGCATTCCTGATTCCTCCTTCCTTGCACAGCACTCACCACTTTTTCACATATTTACTGAATTATAATTATTGTTTGCCTCCCACATACATGGTAAACAGAACCTCCACAAGAACAAGAATTGTTACCAGTTTGGTCACCAATTTATCTCCAGCACCTAGAAGTAACTGGCATAGAGGTGGTGCTCAATGTATTTTTGTTGAATAAATAAGACTCTCAACCTCAAAGATCACCAGGGAAATGTAAATTTTAAAACAATGGAATGCTACTGCTACTTCATAGCCACTGAACACAAAAAAAGTTAAAAGTACACAATAACAATCCAAATGTCCATCATGAAGCTCTCCACTACATACCTAAAAGAAAGACATGGTAAAAATCCCATGTGCATATGAAAAGAATGTATATTCTGAAACTACTGGGTACAGTGGTCTACAAATGTAGCAGTCTACAAATGTCACCTACGTCACATTGGTGAAAGTGTTCAAGTTTTTTATACCTCTTCTCTCTACTTGTAACAAATAGTAAGAGAGAAAAACTTCAACTACCATTGCAAATATGTCTTTTTGTCCTACACAATCACTTTTTCCTTCATGTATTTTGAAGCTCTGTTATTAGGTGCATATGTATTTAAGATTTTTAACATTTAAAGGAAACCCTATGCAGATTTCTTAAGTTACTTCTATGCAACTCCCTCTCCAGTACCCTGCCTGCAAATTCTGACTGCATCAGTTGGAATTCTAACCTCTGTTTCCTTTACCCTAGTTGGTATCCATTGCTTAGGTCAGGGAAAACTTCCTATGCTTCCTATTTCTCAAGGACCATAGCCCTGTGCTGTCTCTTGTTGAATGCCTAAAAATAGTTTCTTCATTATCTTGTCCAGTATTATAGTCATTTGAAGTAAGATGATAATCCAAGGTGTGCTGTTTCGAAGGGGCACATGCACCCCAAGTTTATAGCAGCACTATCAACAATAGCCAAAGTATTGAAAGAACCCAAATGTCCATCGGTGGATGAATGGATAAAGAAGATGTGGTATATATACATACAATGGACTATTAGTCCACAATCGAAGAGAATGAAATCCTTTCATTTGCAACTATGTGGATGGAACTAGAGGGTATTATGCTAAGCAAAATTAGTCAGTCAGAGAAAGGCAAAGATCGTATGACTTCACCCATATATGGAATTTAAGATACAAAACAGATTAACATATGGGAAGAGAAGCAAAAATGATATAAAAACAGGAAGGGGGACAAAACATAAGAGACTTTTTTTTAATTTTTTTCTAATGTTTATTTATTTTTGAGAGAGACACAGAATACGGACAGGGGAGGGGCAGAGAGAGAGGAAGACACAGAATCCGAAGCAGGTACCAGCTCTGAGCTGTCAGCACAGAGCCCGACACAGGGCTCAAACCCACAAGCTGTGAGATCATGACCTGAGCCAAAGTCAGAAGCTTAACTGACTGAGCTACCCAGGCACCTCAAGAGACTCTTAAATATAGAGAACAAACTGAGGGTTACTGGAGGGGTTGTGGGTGGGGGGTTGGGCTAAATAGGTAAGGGAAATTAAGGAAGGCACTTGGGATGACCACTGGGTGTTATACAAGAGGATAAATCACTGGAATCTACTCCTGAAATCATTATTGCACTATATGTTAACTAACTTGGATGTAATTAAAAATTAAAAAAGTAAAAATATAGGAAGATGGTAATCCAATCTGTATTACGCCATCATGACCAAATCCAGAAGGTTCTTTATTTTTGTATTTCTATTGTTCAGACTGTTTTCCTATTGTTGTAATAAATATATTTTTTTGCCTATATGTGTATGTATACACACACACACACACACACACACACACACACACAGATGCATACAGAGAGAAAGAGACAGAGAGACAGAGATACAGAGAGAATTATTTTTTTTTTTTAATGCGGTAAAATGTTAACATTAGGGAAATCTGGGTGAAGAGCATACAGAAATTATTTGGACTATGTGTAACTTTTCCATATGTCTGAAATCATTTCAAAAAAAGAAAAGAAAAGGAAATACAATGCCATAATAAAAGCTACAGACTAGGAAAAAATATCTACAAACCACGTATCTGCTGACAAAGGACTCAAGTCCACATAAAGAACTCTCAAAACTCAATGGTAAAACAAAAAAATACAAAACAAAATCCAATTAGAAAATGGATAAATGGATAAAATATAAACATTTCACCAAAGAGGATACACACAGAGAATGACAATTAAGCAAATTATAAGACATTCAATATCCCTAGTTATTAGAGTAATGTAAATTAAGAAAACAGTGCAATATCATTACACACCTATTAGAACGGTTAAATAAAAAGCAGTGACAATACCAAATGATGGCAAAAATGTAGAGAAAAAATCTTTCAAACACTGATGGTGCAAATATAAAATGGTACAGCCACTCTGAAAAATGTATTTGTCAGTTACTTTAAAAGTTAAACAATACTTACCATAAGATCTAGCAATAGACCTTCTGGGGATTTTTCTCAGAAAAAGGAAAACTTAACATCCACACAAATATCTGTATGTAATTGTTCACAGCTTTATTTTTAATAGCCAAAAACTGGAAACAACCAAAATGTCCTAAAATAATAAACAAACTGTGCCACATCCACACCACTGAAGTATTAGTCAGCATTAAAAAGGAAAAAAAAAAAAAAAAAAAGGAAAAAAAAAACTATCAAAACACGCAATGAGTTGAATGGATGTCAAAGGCATTATACTGAGTGAAAAAAAGGCCAATCTCAAAAGGTCACATACTGTTAATTCCATTTATATAACAATCTCATAATGACAAAGTTGTAAATATGGAGAACAAATGAGTGGTTTCTAGAAGTTAAAGAATGATGGAGAGGGAGGGAGTAGGAGTGACTATAAAAGGGTAGTACAAAGGAGATCTTATTGATGATGGAACAGTTCTGTATTTTGATGTAGTAATGGTAACACAAATGCACAGATGCAATAAAATGACACAAAACTATACACACACATTGTTATCAATATCAGTTTCCTGGCTTTTATATTGTACTGTAGTTACATGAAATGAAACCACTTGGGAAAGTGGAAGGTAAGTAATAAGCAGGACTTCTCTGTATTATCTTTGCAAATTCTTATAAATCTATAGTTATTTTAAAATAAAAAGGTTTTCTTTTAATTATACATACATACATTCAAAAAGTATGTAAAATGAAACTTAAATATTTCTCTTTTAAAATGTTTCGAGGAGCACCTGCCTGGCTCAGTTGGCTGAGCATTTGATTTCAGCTCAGGTCATGGATCTTGTGGTTCTTGAGTTCAAGCCCCACAATGGGATCCCTGCTTTCAGCCTGTCAGCGCAGAACCAGCTTCGGATCTTCCATCCCCCTCTCTCTGCCCCTCCCCATTTGTTCTCTCCCAAAAGTAAATGGACATTTTTTTTAAAAGCATTTAAAATGTTTTGGCTTACAATGCATTTTCCTTTGAATTAGTTTGTCAATTTATTACATATCTGCCTTAGTTTCATAATGCATTAATTTAGTATGTTTTAGAAACCCTAACATCAATGACCTGAAGAAAAAGAGGTATGTCCAATTTATGGTATAAATACAATTTATGTCACTCTTTTTTATAGAGGGTGACAACAATTATAAGACAAACAAGGAAAGGAAGGAGAAAGGAAGAAATAAATGACTTAAGAAACAAATCAACAAAGCTAGACCAAGAAATGACCCAGATGACAAGAACTTAAAAAAAAAAAAAGCAACTGTGCATAATATAAGAATATAATGCAAAGTTAGAAAACATATGTAAATGGATATCAACAGATAGATGGAAACTACCAAAAAAAAAAAAAAAAAAGGAAAATGTAAATGCTGATAATTAAAAACACACTATCAGAGTGGAAAATTCGTTTTGGGCTTATCATGACTCTACAGAATAAGGGGAAAAAAATCAGTAAACTTCAAAATAAATAAAAAGAAATTACCCAAATTAAAATACATACAAACACACAGTGACATTAAGCTTATAAATGTAATTTTATACTGTCACTCATGGTATCTATATTATATATAAAAGAATACAACCAAACAGAAACACTCTTCCACAGAAAACTGTCTCTACCTAATATATATTTATATAAATAAGGGAAATAAGTTAATGACTACAAAAAAATATTAATTTCTATGAATTATATAACAGAATAAAAGAACATAAGAAATTTAATGAGTCATAACTAATAACAATGTTTTAAAAGTCACTGGAAATACCACTCTGCCTATAAAGAGAAGGATCTCTTGAAATTATAGTGGATTTAACATCTGAAAGTAATTCTTCTTGACACCATCAGGAAAACAGGTGCCAGCACCAAACAATCACAAGGAAAGGAAGAGTATTTCCATTCCTGCTTTATTCAAAAAATAATTCAACAACATTATTAATTACATTCATTTGACAGAGTAAATCAACTTTCTTTGACCTAGATATTCTCAGATCTAACAAAACATAACACATGCTCAAATGTTGGCTGATCTTAGTAAAAGTGTATTATTTCGAAGAGCAAAGTACAACAAAGCCTAATGAAATAAATTATTTCTAATGACCATTTTAGATATTCTTCCCTGAGTCTTCATTGATCATCAAAAAAGACCACAGTGTGTCATTGAAATGAAATGATACTCAGAAGATCTGATTTTCCTTTATCATTAGAGATGATAAAGGATACTATATTTAAAATCAATAGTAAATTTTACCAACATATGTACATAAATTACTAGCATTAGTAACAAAGAAGAAAACAGTTACTTGCAACCATTAAATTTATTTTAAAATGACCTAGTCCACTTAAAACCAACTCACACTGTTGTCTAAAATGTCTTTTACCAGGACATCAAATGGGATTTGCATCCTGCCAAAAGATTAAAACTCAAATTCCTATGTTACTGTACTTTGTTTTCCTCCTTTTTTTTTTAATGCTATGAAGCACTATAACTCAAACTGAACGGTAGAACAGGAGCTGAACTGATAAATTAGAACTTTACAGTAGCCATTACTATAATGATGTTGCTGCCAGCATTCTATCCTTCATCAGTTTTACTCTCTCCAGATGTTTCATATTCATTTATAATTTGAATCAGTTAAATATAGACCCATGTGTTCTTCCACAGACTTCAATGCTGACATCCACCAGAAATATTCTCAGGCCTTTAAAAATAAAAATGTCATCAATTGTATATACCATTTAAGCCTGTATCAGATGTAAAATGGCCACACAATCTATGGCATGCCTTGAATGAGGTCCATGATGGCTCTGACTACTAGTATGTGACAGAAATGACACTGTACCATTTTCTAGGCTTAGACCTTAAGAAATTGATGGCTTTCACTTCCTGTACTTTGGAAAACTTGCTCTGGATGATTCTTCTCCACAGAAGAAATTTTACTATCCTAAGACTACTATGTTGTAAAGTAACCCAAAATAGCCATGTGGAGAGACCACATCAAGAGAAAAACACCTAATGAATCTCCCACTCTTCCAGAAATGGCAGCCTCAGTGCTAGAGGACACAACAGTACACAGCCATCAAAATCCTTCCCAAATTCCCGACCCACAAAATTGTGAGCAAAATAAAATAGTTGTTTAAGCAACTAAGTTTTGGGAGTTCTGTGCTAAACGACAGATAACAAACCAAAACTACAATTTCATTTTATGTACAAATAAACTCACTATGACAATAGGGAAGACAGCAGACTACCTGTTTATAGTATAATAATGAAACTTTTAGAGACTTTTAAATTATCAACTTAGTATCTACAGTACAAATTTCTTTGTCTTCCATTAAGTAACTCATAAATTAATCATGAAAGAAACATATATGCCCCATTACTTTTGATTCTTACTGTGTGAAGGAAAGTGTCAAGGCTACTAAGACATGACCCTATACCTATCCTCCCATGAGTTGACTATACACTAGTAAGAATCAGTTGTTTTGCTCTAAACATATTTAATCCAATTTATTTGCTAATATAATTATATGATTAAATATTTTAAAATCTATAAGAACTGGAAGTCATCATTTCCCTGAGTAAGTTGAACATCTCATAACAATTTGATAAAGTCTAGTTGCTTTTTAAAAAAATATTTTCAAGAAGTAAGACTAAAAAATTTAGAACAGTAACCACTGGGACTATTTTTCAACTGTCTCATCATACCTAAAAGGAAAATGAAACTAGATATTGAAGATAATGGTGTAGATGTGATTTAAGAAAGGCCATGATGAATTTCAATCAGGAGACCTATGTTCATAGAAAAGATGTGGGCTTAATATCAAAACACTGGGTTATAAATATATACTATGTTTTAAGGTATATACATAACATTTTTATGACTAACCACTCTAGCCAAAAAAAAATTTTATAAGCAATATCCAATCGAGTTGGATAAAGGAGATTGTAATATAAGCTCTTTTTGTTCTTTAAATATTTATTTATTTTTGAGAAAAAGACAGAGACAGAGTACAAGCAGGGAGGGGCAGAGAGAGAGGGAGACACAGAATCTGAAGCAGGCTCCAGGCTCTGAGCTGTCAGCACAGAGCAATACAGGGCTCAAACTCAGGAGACTTCAAGCCCTGTGATCATGACCTGAGCCGAAGTTGGCCACTTAACCAACTGAGCCACCCAGGCACCCCTATGCTTTTTTTCTTTTTTCCCTATGTTCTTTCTAGAAAACGTTGTTGTTTTTTTTAATTAAGAAATAAGGATGAAGTTTCAGTTTTGCAAGATGAAAACAGATCTGTGGACGGATGGTGGTGATAACACAACGTGATTACACTTAATGCCACTGAATTGTATACTTTAAAATGGTGAAGACAGTAAATTTTATGTTATGTGTCAGACTAAAGCAACAGACTTAATAATAAAAAAAAAAAAAATCAAAAACATGTTGGGTGACAAGCCAGTCACCAAGAGTACATATTGTGTAATTCCATTTATATGAAGTTCAATAACAGGTAAAACTAACCTATGTAAAAGAAATCAGAAGAGTGGATCAGAGGATGGGGTAAAATGGTCTATAGAGAGAGCATAAGGTCAACGAAACAACTTTCTGGGAAAATGGAAATGTTTCCTATCTTGATTGGAGTATATAGTACACAGTTATATATATGTCAAACACAATGAATTCTACACCCCCTCTCTGTACATTTCACAATATATGCAAATTCCACATTAGTTTTTTAAATGGGGAGGTGGGGAGCAGAAAAAGACTGAAGAAGTTAGTCTAGAAATTAATTCATGAGAATTATCCTTTGAAACAATATATGTAATGGTATTTTTTAGCCACCAGAATTATTAACCAGAACAGCTTATTGAAAGGTAAATTGCCAGCTGGTAACAGAGAAGGATACGCTACAATTTCTGACTCGTCAACCATAAGGGTTTTAAAGGTAAATAAAACATCACCATCTTGATTACTTAAACTAAAACAAGATATCTAGAAGGACTAAAAGACTTTTAACTTCCCAGAGACTAGCCCTGTTTTCCCATCTGCCTAATCCTCATCCCCTCCAATTCAAGCCAATCCAATTTAACTCAACTGCCCGCTACACTTATCTGTGTAAATTATGTGAGGAGCTAAGTGTAACAGAATACAAAGATGAATATATAGTAAACTCAATCCTCAAGGCATTTATAATCAAATAGATGGCACTGCACAAGAAGGTAATAACTACAAGGAAAGACTTTGTGGTACCTGCCATATTCCAATTGAAACCCTGTCCACTATAGACCACTAATTTGAAAGGTGAATTTTTTTTTTTTTTTAAGGAAAGGCAAACAGCAATGAGTGGCTCATGCTGCACATTTATCCCCTACTCCTCCCTTTTTATTACCAGTGAGGGAAAAATCCCATAGTATCTCTGCTTCCAAGACATTTGAGAATGCAAATACAAAGGGTTTCCTGTAGTCTTTACAAGATAGAAAAGTACTGCGTGTTATACGAAGTGATGAATCACTAAACACTACACCTGAAACCAATTTTACCATATATGTTAACTAATTAGAATTTAAATAAAAACTTGAAATCAAGAAAACAAAAGAAAGTTCATGGCTACAATTCTGAGTGGATGAGTAAAACTCTTCACCATATTTCTAATAAAAGATACTCAGTTTGACTCAAACCATTGACCATCAATGTTCCTGGCAATATATGAGTAATCAGATTTTAGACTTTTCTGGAGTGAATTATTCTGCTTTAAAAACCGAACCTCTAAAATTAGAATTATGAAGTGACAGAAAACATCACAATCTGAATTCTACTTACACAAAACCACACAGTTTTCTATGCCAAATTCCTAATTTACAGCTGGGAAAATCACCATTGAAGATAGCCGAGCCTAAATCAGATTCACTCAACATAAAACCAGATGTAGACCTCAAATTACATGTGATATCTCCAGCTACTCATATAAATAAGAATAATGCAAGCTGAAAGACAATAAATTCACCTAGACTCCTGTAAACCGGCCACTCTACTAGCAGCACAATATTCCTTTCCTAAAATTCTCAAATAAATTAGAAGAAAGGAAGAAAACATATATATCTTCATTGAAGTATAATTATAAATGTGAAACTACTAACTTCAATTCTTCTAGGACAATTCCTTGAAGCAAAACAAGATATTCTAGATCTTGAAATACACCTGTTATTTTAAAAATATAAAGAAAAAACCCACCAGACTTTTAGGATACCAAGTCTTACACGTCACCTCAGAACTCCTCTCCAAACAACATGTCACAAGTGGACAGAAACAAACTACAAGATATTTCTTTAGTTGTTTGCTTCATCAGCTATTGATTTCCCCACCATAAATTAACAAAACCAATGTAACTCAACAGGAGTCTGCCTGTAAGTATAAAATCCCTTTATATTATTTGGCTTCAAAAGTTTGTACCCTATGGAAAATCCATTTGAAATTTTACCTGGCATATACATGCTAAAATATTTTGTTTGTCATTTGAAGCCACACCAGATTCCAACCCACAGAGATAAGATTTCCAATTTATTTCTCACAACCCACTATTCAAAACCCAAACTTACAATACAGAAAGGCATTGCTAAAATTCTGTAGTAGTAATAGTAGTAGTAGTAAAGCCAATTAATTACCATAGATATCTATTTTTAGGGAATTTCTTAAAGCTTCTAATATCCATAATATATAGCATTTCAATATCTAAATTAAGTACTTATTACTTAATTAAGTACTTAAGTACTTAGCCACTTAAGTGGCTTAGTCAGTTGAGTGTCTGACTCTTGATCCCAGGGTCATGGGATCGAGCCCCACATCAGGCTCTATGCTGAGCATGGAGCCTGCTTGAAATTCTTTCTCTCTTCCTCTGACCCTCTCCCCTGCTCTCATGAGCACTCAAGTTCTCTCTAAAATAAAGTAAATAAATTTAAAAAAAATAAAAATATACTCAAATATATGAGGCTCACCTTGGAACTCTAACGTAAGAGTTCTTTCTAGGTTAGAAATCAAACCTAACTTAGCTCAAGCACTATAAATTGAATAAATAATAACATGATTTCTTAAAAAGAACATGGTATCAAACTACAATTATTATACAGTTTATTAAAAGTATACATCATATTAATTTATAGAAATTAGACTCTCATGCTTCCTTATAGACACCTATTCCATGTGACTTCAAAAATTAAGCTTGTTGGGGTGCCTGGGTGGCTCAGTCAGGTAAGACACAGATTCTTGATTTCAGCTCAGGTCACGATTTCACAGTTTCATGAGTTTGAGCCCCACATAGGACTCTACGCACTGACCACGCGAAGCCTGCTTGGGATTCTCCCTCTCTCCCTCTCTCTTCCCCTCTCCCACTCATGCTCTCTCTGTCTCTCTTAAAATAAATAAACTAAAAAAATTAAGATTGTTACAAAACATCACATAGTGCTGATATGCTACAAACTGCATCATTTCAGAAACATCAAAATCTGGTATCCAGTTTTTCCCATAATGGTAAATACCACCAATGAATCAATATTATGTCCACCCACCACTATTCAAAATGCAAACCATGCAGCTGCAACTGTCATATTGGATCAAAGTTTTTAATACTACCAAAAAACAATAGGTAAAACTATCACTCAAAATATTTGGAAGATGAAACAATGTGAGTTAAAGTTTTCTCTGTTACGCAGAGACATCTGAAAACTCTCTTTGTTTTAACTTAAAAAATGCTTCCTAAAATACACTGGTCAATTTCCCTGTCTTAGAAAATAAAGTACAGAGAATCATCACATTACATGTATCCTTTACACATGAATGGCTGTTCAGGGAGTAGAATGGATATATTCGAAGAATGAACTGAGACTTTCATTTTCTCTTTCCACCTTTCACCCTCACCACTACCATGTACTGTTGAAATAATACATGTTGTTAAAGACTTATTTCAGAGAAGAATGAAGAGATATTGAAAAAAACTACAAAAGTTTAGCCTTCATAAAAAGTCAACAAAGAAATGATAGCTATCTTCAAATGTATTAAAACAGAACTCTTAGATAACAAAATGAAAACCCCTTGTGCTATAAGGCACACATAGTAAGTGGCATCTCTTAATTTTGCCAACCCAACACCCTTCCCTCCAAGCTTCTCCTAGCCATAACGGTGGGCAATTTGCTCAAACTGAACTAAATAAAATAACACAACTAATAATTAGTCCTAAGGATAGGAAACTATAGCTCAATCAATCAATCTTTCCTTGGGATGTTTCCAACTAGATATAGAAGGGAGAAAGTCCCTTCCCTTTCTGTTCACAAACTCTCTTTATCTACTAAGTTATGAACTCCACCACCTTATCTTACTTCCTCAGCATGCACGTTCAGTCCCACTTTAAAAATTTTGCCTAAGCTATTCCCTGGAATGCTCTTCTTCATGATATTTACAGAGCTAGTTATTTCTTTTGATTCAGATCTCAGCTTTAACATTCCCTCTGGACAAAGGCTTTCTTAAGCAGTCACTTAATCACTGTCACATCATCTTACTTTAATTCTCTACATAGCACTTATCACTTAAATATACTTCTTTTTAATACTCATTGCTGTATCTTCAATACCTTGAATAGTGCCTGGCACAGACTATATTCTCCATTCGGAATTTGTTCAATAAACAAATGAAAGCTGTAAAGGCTCAAGCCCAAAGCTAGCAACCATGGCCCTAGCCCCAGAGAAAGGCTGGTCTGAAAGAGTGAAGCAATTAAGAAGAAAAACAAAGCAAATCTCCTGAAGGCATATGAATCTTTTCAGTCATCCCAAAGACCAGCTCCAACCCTACCCATAACAGAGTCTGATTACGTAGATCAGACGTCTTTAAGATGGTGTGCACATACCACCCTGAGGAGGAGCAGGAGACAAGCAAGAGGATCCATCAGAATGTGAGAAGAAATACTCCATCTAAAATAAAATACACATATTTTATATTATCTTTGGCGAAGTACTATATTTGTGTCTGTTTTATAATGTACGTATGACTATAGTCATACACACATGCATACACACACACACAATGAGTAGATAAACACACCCATATTGGACGTATACCTGATACCTGATAGAGGTAAATAATCAAAAAAGTCTGGAGAATATCAATGTCAAACTTGTTTTTCTTAGGCTGGAGTGTTTCAGGTTTATTTCATTTCTAACCAAGAGATTTCTGAAACATACTTAAAACATATTTGGTGTAGGCCGCCTGGGTGGCTCAGTCGGTTAAGCATCCGACTTCGGCTCAGGTCATGATCTCGCGGTCCGTGGGTTCAAGCCCCGCATCAGGCTCTGTGCTGACAGCTCAGAGCCTGGAGCCTGTTTCAGATTCTGTGTCTCCCTCTCTCTCTGACCCTCCCCCGTTCATGCTCTGTCTCCCTCTTTCTCAAAAATAAATAAACGTTAAAAAAAAATAAAAATAAAAATAAAACATATTTGGTGCTCAAATATTTGCACAATGCTGAATGCGCAGACTAATGATGGCTCCAGAGAACAGACAAATGAAAGCCAAAAGCAAAGAGATTTAAAATCTACATAAAATTAAAATTCTAAAATTTAGACCCGGCTAAAAGTAATCACCACCTCTCCAATTATAAATGTGCCACTACAGGGTGGGTTCAAGTAGAAGCCTGCTGACCATTAGTAAAGGATACTTAGACATGATTTCAGCACTTGCAAGGCAGTCTATGTAACAAATTTAACTGAGTGATATTAAATGCTGGCAATGTAATGATAAGTTTACTCCTTTCCCCTTGGAGGTCACAATTTAACAAAGACAAACTTGCAAACATATATTAGTATACATTAGATATCTATACACATGGTATAGTGACAGGAATAGGAAAAGGTGATGATTAACTCTGCATGGTGGGAATATTTAAGTTGAATATTGAGATATGCAAAAGCCACTTTTTCCTGTTAGTCAAGAAAGATAAAAACACTTCTGACAAAGGAACATGTGAGAAAGGACAGGTATAAAAAGCACATAGTATGGCAAACCCAAAATACAACGAGTAATATGAAACTGTTGAATGACAAGGTGCCCATGGCAGAAGAATATCTACAAATGAAGCTGCTGGATAAGTAGGTAGGAGCCAAATTGTGAAAGGTCATTCTAAGGAGTTGGAGCCATAAAACAATAAAAATAACTATCTTGTACAGTGTACTACTTTGTATCAGACACATACCTAAACTCTTTAGATATGCTACCACTTTTAATCCTCAGAAGATGTCTATCATTATCTATCTACACTTTCTAAAAAAGAAAACTTAGGCTAGAGAAAGACCAAGTAATTTGCCTAAAATCACAGTTAAATTAGAGTCAGAGACAGAACTCACTGAAGGATTCTGAGAAGGGATGTAAGTATTCTGAATAAGTGACATGTATTTTAGAAAAAGGTCTATGAAGCAATGTGGATAAAGAGGTGGAAGTAATAGGTTAGTTTTAGGGAAATGAAAGACATAAATATAATCCAAATAAGAGCTACTAATGGGGGTTGTAAAAGGGAAAGGAAAACTAAAAGATTCCACTGGTTTCTAGCTTGAGAAAGCAGGTAGAAAAGAAAGTTTAGGTAGGACAATGAGGCATAAAATGAAAGAGATGAGGTATAAAATGATTAGTATGAGTCTAGGCAATATGGTCACATTTAAAGTTTCAAAACAAAACCAAAAACAAAAACAAAAACAAAAGCCAGCGGAATACAGTCCAATAGGGAGTTAACTAGAAAGAGCTCTTTCTAAAACAGAAGTGAGAATTGCCAAGATAAACATATTTAGAAAGCATCAATATAAATACAGTAATTAAAAAATTAGGCCAAATAAAGTAGAAAATAAATATCCACAAGTCCATATTGATATAAATGACAAAAGGAAGGAGGGAGGGAGGGAGGGAGGGAGGGAGGGAGGGAAGGAGGAAGGAAGGAAGGAAGAAGGAAGGAAGGAAGGAAGGAAGGAAGGAAGGAAGGAAGGAAAAATTTTCCATGCAGAAAAATTCCAATTAATTTATACAGATACTCTATATTCAAGAAGGAGGAACTCCCCACTCCTTAAGTATGGCCTGAACACACTGACTTCATTCCAAAGAATACATATGGAAAGGAGGGGAAAGAAGAAATGTAAAGCAGAGAAGCCTGACAAAAACCATCTCAGCCAAATGATTCAAGTCAACATTAGCAATGATTAAGTCACGTTGATAGTATGTACCCTTGATATGACATGATCAAATGACATTTTACATACATGGTCTCTTCCCAAAAACCTATAACTTCATTCCAAATGTGAGTAAAACATCAGACCAACCTCAACTGATTGAAGGGCAATCTATAAAACACCAGACCAGTACTACTCAAAACTGTCAAGGTCATCAAAAGCAAGTTAAGTTTAAAAAATCATCACACCCAAGAAGAACCTAAGTATACATAACAACTAAATGTAATATGATATCCTGCTTTATGGGAATCTGGAATAGAGAAAAGAAGGTAGATAAAAACTATGGAAATCTGAAAAAAGTCATGTACTTTAATTAGTAATTGTGTATAAACATTGGTTCATTAATTTTAACAAATGTACCATACTAATATATCAATAATAGGAAAAACTGTGAGTGGGGTATATAAGAACTCTCTGTACTGAGTTCACAATTTTTTATAAATCTAAAATTATTCTAAACAATAAAAGGGTTTTTTTTTAATTAGGCCAAAAACAACAACAACAACAACATAGAAAACCATTACTACTCAAGGCATAGGTCGAATAAAGTAAGTTAGTAAAAGAAATTTAAAAGAGATGATCATGAATATACAAAGACAGAATGATACCCTAGAAATAATAAGGAAGAACTGTACAAGAATAGAAACAGGCTTAATAGAGGTCAAAGAAGATAAGGAATGAACAGAAACTACTGGATTTAGGGAGTCAGTGGTTTAAAAGGAAAAGTTCAGTGGAGCTAAAAGATGAAAGGTAAACCACAATGGGTTATGATGCCTTCAGAGCCCTAATTTTATAATTCTCTCAGTCACAAATCTCTTCAGAGATTCTTCTAGTTTCAAATCTATTGAAAGTCTCCCCTATTCCTTGAATTCACATCAATTTAGTAGCCAAAATCTCTTACTGAATCATCTTTCACAGTGTAAAATAAAGTATTAGGAGATGCATCAGATAGCATACTTTTTATCCAGAAGTAACAGAAATTCCAAAAGCAAACGAGCTTAAACAATAAAGAATGTATAACCATTGTCAAAAATAAGAGGAAGCACACAGATACAGCAGGCTCTAAGCACTACAAGTCAAAGCTTCAGGAACTCTCTGTAAACTCCCCTGGCTGAGTGCCTGTGTGGAACTTTACCAACAGGCTGGAAACAAAGTGATCGAGATATTCTGAGATTGTGATCTGCCCATCTTTGAACCTGTCACTAGCAAAGAAAGGGAATTTCCATGTTTCACTTAGACTCTCCATCCTGGATCGAGGAAAGAAGACCCCTTTTTCTGAGTCATGTGAAGAAGGGTTAGATGCCTGAAGAAAATAGGTTCAGTTAGAAAGACAGGAAAGAAATAATGCTAAATAGGCTATCAATAAATGCTAAATAGGAAGTTCTTATTTGCATGTTTTCATAGCCTTGGAAAATTTTAAAAATTACTTTAATACAATGAAGAATAGGCTTAAACAAATAAAGGCCAAACAATTTCGTTCCTCAAATAACCAAATGATAACCTCAAAGACAATACTGTTTTTATAGGACAAGAGGAAAATGTGGTATGAATTTGTAAGCTTTCATCACTCAAACTTATATCACAAAAATAAAATGTATTAGAGTATTTTAAAACCAGAATGTTATCACATTTTACACTAAATTGTTATTTTATTAGGGATAAGATAGTAAGAGATTCCAAGGGAGTGGAAAGAGCACTGGATGTGGGGTCAGGGCTCTAGGCGCTTAGACCTAATGCTTCCATTAAATTGCAGATTATCTCAGTCACGGAATCTATCTAGATTTCAGTTTCGTCCTCTGATAAATCAGAAAATTCAGAGAAGGGGTTCTTCAGGTTTTCTTTCTGTTTACTTCCTAGTTATAAATAGTATTCACTTAATAACTAAAAAATTTATGTGGACTATTTAACATTGTAATTCTGAGCTAGCCAAATCCTAAAGACACCTTTCATGCCTACAAGCTGAGACACAAAAGCTTCACTTTGAAAAACTTCACTACAAAACTTCATTTTCATGAAAACCCTCACTGTGGCCAGAAATATAAATAGCATGATGTTACAACTTTCTGAAATAACTCAAGAATTTAATTCAATTTCTCTTTAAAACCAAATTCATTATTAAAAGGTTGCAGCATACCTACAGAAGCAAACCCTCACTGCTGGACAAGAGAACGGAAAATGACAAAAACTCAACCACTTTGAAATTCAATTAAAGACAAGATTTCTAACCACTAAGCCTAAATGAGGAAGAAGATGAAAAGCAAAACACAATAAGAAAGCTGGAATTCAAGTCATAAACAGAAAGGGAAATTTCTATATAGAGTATGAAAGAAGGGGTGGAAACACCCCAAAGTAAAACCAGCCTATAGGCCTAGAAGAAATTAAATCTATATATCTCATGAACTGCTCTTAAAGACTATTAATTTACACAAAATTGATAGAAATAATTTACAAAATCAGGTTGGTGACAGAAACAGGAGAGGAAACCATTACTCTGCCCTTTGGGAATTTCAAATTAATGGATTTTGGCAAACCAGACACAAATCATATGGGATGACTGGATAAAACCTTATGATTTTAGCCAAATGTATTATGACCTGGAGTTGGTTCTTCTCAAGATTATTAATAATGAAAAATACTTACATGGGATACACATGATTGCCAGGAAAAAAAAATGCTCTTCTTTGAAAGTTTTTAAAACAACAAACTACCCACAGAAACCACATGGGCACAAAATGAAACAAATCTGGTCACTGCTTTGTGGAGCATTTAAGCACTCCCCAAGTGAAAAACTCAGCTTTACGCTCTCTTTTTGGGACGAGCAGAACATCCATGAAAATACCTGACTTGTAGATACCAAAGAAACAATACAGACATACCTCTACTGGCCTGAGTTTCAAGAAAAATAATTTTCTCCAATAACCTGATGGTTTTAAGAGACTATCAACTTGTTTTAAAAAGACATATCTTTTCCTCATGGTAAGAATCTAAAAAAAGCCTAAAAACTTGTACCCAATGTTTATAGCAGCACTTTCAACAATAGCCAAATTATGGAAAGAGCCTAAATGTCCATCAACTGATGAATGGATAAAGAAATTGTGGTTTATATACACAATGGAATACTACATGGCAATGAGAAAGAATGAAATATGGCCTTTGTAGCAATGTGGATGGAACTGGAGAGTGTTATGCTAAGTGAAATAAGTCACACAGAGAAAGAAAACCATATGTTTTCACTCTTATGTGGACCCTGAGAAACTTAACAGAAGACCATGGGGGAGGGGAAGAAAAGGAAAAAAAAAAAGTTAGAGAGGGAGGGAGCCAAACCATAAGAGACTCTTAAAAACTGAGAATAAACTGAGGGTGGATGGGGGGTGGGAGGGAGGGGAAAGTGTGTGATGGGCATTGAGGAGGGCACCTGTTGGGATGAACACTGGGTGTTGTATGGAAACCAATTTGACAATAAATTTCATATAAAAAAAAAGAAAACAGCAATAAATGCAAAAGGAAAAAATAAATAAAGCCTGAAAACTCTTAAAATTAAATAAAAGAAAATGAACTCTCACTCAAAGTGCTTAACATTATAATATTAATAACCTACTGTAATTATCAATTTAAATACCAAAACTCCCTACTATCAGTAGCAGTATCATTAATACATGAGGATTACTCAATTTATCAAATTGTATAATAATACCCTAGTGAAATGGTATACCAAAGAGGTGACTTTCAAAGGAGGAAAGAATAAATATAGAGGGAGAAATCTTGTCCAGAACGCAAGCAAAAGAAAAACGTAGATGAGTAACATAAAGTTGCACTGGAACACGAGAAGGTAGGCTGTGTACATTTAATAGGTACAGTCTCAGAAAAAGGAGGCCAAATGAAACCAGAGTCAAACACAAGCTAGCACACAACAAAGTCTAGGGTAAAATGCAAAGGCTACATAAACATTTCATTTATGTATATAAATATCATATAGATACCAGATACATTAACTAAAAATAGAAATTTTATCTTGACAGTCAGCATCACAAAAACATCTACCTATTTTAGTATTTTTTTTTTTTTTGAGACAGAGAGCATGCGAGCCAGGGAGGGGCAGAGAGGGAGGGAGACAGAGAATCCTAAGTGGACCCTGCGCTGACAGCAGAGAGCCGAGGGTGGAGCTCGAACTCACAAATCAAAACACGAGATCATGACCTGAGCCAAGCCAGATGCTTAATTGACTGAGCCACCCAGGTGCCCCAACATCCACCTATTTTAAAAAGTGAATTTAAAAAAAAACCTTTTTTACCATGGCCTGTGTCATATTGCCCCTATAAGACAAAGAACACAATATAGACCCAACAGCATGCAGAGCTACAAGTTTACATATATCTGCACACATACCCACTATGCTTTCCATTTCCCGACACAATGACATAAAAATTGGGGATTTTTCTCCTCTACTTTGGCTCTATATAAGGTGCTGACTTTTCCCTTGGATAGGCTGGCAAAGCACAGCTTGTCAAAGCTTGCATAACCTTGAAGAACACATATAATTTCCAGAAGAAATAAAGAAAGAATGGAAAAATGGATGAGTTTCCAAAAGAAATAATTTTAAATTGTACATATCTATAGTCCTCATCCTTTAGAGATGATGTTACTGGTGGTTATTTGTTACCACATGCATGAATCCTAAAAAGCCAAAGCATTAGAGCCCTCCAAGGGCAACTGCAGCTATCTTATAAACTATAGTTTCAATACAGTGAAAAGGAGAATAATGCCAAGGAGAGAGAGCACTGGGATTGTCACCTAGTCAGAAAGAATACAGATCTGGAGAAAGATCAGATTAGACTCATTTCAGAAAATGAGCAAGAAAACCCTGCAACTATACTCTATTCTCTATTAGGGAATCTCTAATTAACCAAACAGCATAAAACTTTTAGACTAAAATTCTTCACATTATACCAAAATGAGTGTGTGTTTTCTAAATATTATAATAATCTATTATGGATACAGAAATGAGAAATGTCTGTTTCTCAACGTTTACTAAGAGTGGGAAGTCGTGTCTAAGATACAGGAAACTACCAAAAAATATAGTGCATATTCCTAGTGTGTAAATTTTACACAAAGACTTAAGGACAAGAAGACACTCTACTTTTTATAAAATACTTTATAAAATATAAAATATAATAAAAGATAAAAAGAGTGAACATAAAAAATAAAACACATATTTCCTAACTATCACCAGCAGTTTACGCACAGACATCTTGAGTGCGACCCACTCCTACAGGATCAATTATCTTCTGTACTATAGTTACTTCAAAGGAAAAGTATGACAAAGGTCGAAAAACAGTTTAAACTACAGTATAGAGATACCATTCTACTTCCAATCAAAATGGAGACATGGGGACCAGACTTAACTTTCAACTAACACAACTAGAAAACTGAACAAGATATATGGAACAGTGGGTTCTGGATATTCGACAACAGGCAGCATAGGATTGTAATACCTGAAAGAAAGCAAAAAAAGCAAAGCAAGCACTATAATTGCCCTGCTTACAACCTGGAGTCAGTTTACAAACTAGAAGACATAGTGGGGGAACCCAAGCAAAACTGAGCTAAGGAAACAGAGTTAAAAGTTTATAAGGCAAAAAGTTAAGTTTATAAGGCAACTAGAAATTCTAGTTGCATAGAAGTGAGAAAACTACACTGGGTAAGAATCTCAAAAAAGTCTGCTCAAGTCTTGGGATGACTAAAACCCATACACAAGTGACAGAAAACTACAGAAGGCTAGGAAAAGACAAACAAAAGTGAGTAGATGGGACAACAGCTGGAGCTCACACACAGCTGGCAACAGTTTATGTTCCTACTAGTCAGAGTGGATAAACCTTGTAATGCATAGAGATTCAGCTGAATCCTCAGGAGGGCATCTCCTTAGTAGTGGGGTTAAACTTGTCCTACAATATGCTTGTTCTGGACCCACACTAACAAATCTTTAAAATACACCTCAAAATAATCCAACTGATTTCAAATAACTGAGAACTGGAACAATATACACTATTTGAAATAATACAATAAAATTTAGCAATCAACAAGTGAAAATTCAAATTATCATAATCCAATCAAAATCCATAGCCATTCAAAAAAAAAAAAAAATCAGAACGAGACTACAGGGAAGATGGCAGAGTAGGAGCATCCTGAGCTCACCTCCACCCACAGACATACTGAGGCTGAAAGTACACATAATGCAACTCATTCTGAAAATGACCTGAAGACTAGCAGAACAGCTCTTGACCACAGGGATATAAAGAAAAAGCCACATCAAGAAGGGCAGGAGGGACTGAGAAGTGGTCAGGAACAAAACCCACTGCAAGAAGATCAGGCCCCACATTGGATATCCCGAGCCCTAGGAAGCTGTACTGGGAAGACAAGTCTCATAATGTCTGGCTTTGAAAATCAGCAGGTATAACTCCAAGAGAACCAAAGAGGTATAGGAAACCAAGATCAGTCTTAGAGGGCCAGAACACTATATCACCCATCCAAGACCAAGCACAATGGCAGCAGTTTGAAGAGCACCTGGGTTATATAGGTGAAGGAGATGTACCAACTAATTTTAGGGCATGTGCCAGAGGGGCAAGGATCAACAGGAACTTTCCCCCGGAACAGAAGTACTGGTAGGAGTTATTTTTCTAGCCTTCCTTCAGCCTAGGTGGCCTGACACAGGCAAGAGCCAGTTCTAACACTCTCCATCTTCCTTGCTAAAACAGTTCACCCCACCCAAGTGTGCCCCTGCAGACCCATCCTACTAACCTGCCCATCCCAGCAGGCACCCCTCCAGAGCAAATGCCAGCTTGCCACATCTCAGAGGCAAGCAGCCTCTAAAGCAACTCCAAGTGGGGGGAGGTTGTAGAAGGCCAGCCATACTTAACCAGCACAACCATAGTAGTCGAGGCCCAGTCAAAAGAGGAAGGCACACACAGTCCACTCAGGAGACACCCCTGGAATGCCTGTTTCTGGTGATCAAGGGAGACTGCTTTACTGGGACCCATAGAAAGTTTTCTACATAAGGTCACTATTTTCCAGAGCAGTATATAACTGACCAATATACACAGAAACAATCAGACAAAATGAGGATCAGAGAATAAATTCCAAACAAAAAAGGACAAAACCTCATAAAAATAATGAAACAAAATGGAGGTAAGAAATCTACCTGACAGAGAGTTCAAAGTAATGGTCATAAAGATGCTAATTGCACTAAAGAGGACAGTGTATGAACTCAGTGAGACCTTCAACACAGAGAATAAAAACGTAAAAAAAAGTACCAATCAGAGCTGAAGAATGTAATAATTGAAATGAAAAATACACTAGAGAGAGTCAATACAAGACAGGGGATACAGAAGAACAGATCAACAATCTGGAAGACAGGATAATGGAAACCACCCAACTCAACAACAAAAAGAAAAAATAATTTTAAAAAATGGGTATAGGTTAAGGGACTTCTGGAACAACATCAAGTGTACCAACATTTGCATCATAGGAAATGAGACAAAAGGAGAAGAGAGAAAGGGACAGGAAACTTAATTGAAGAAATAATAGCTGAAAACTTCCCTAATCTGCAAAATGAAATAAACCAGGAACCATAGAGAGCCCCAGACTACACAGATCCAAAGAGGTCCACACCAAGACACACAATAATAACGTCCAAGATTAAAGATAAAGAGGGAATCTTAAAAGCAGCAAGAAAAGAGCAAATACTTCAGCACAAGGTAAATCCAACAAGGCTATCAGCTGATTTTTCAGCACAAACTTTGCAGGCCAGAAAAGAGTGGCACGATGTATTCAAAGTGCTGAAAAGAAAAAACCTACAACCAAGAATACTCGACCTGGAAAGGTTATCATTAAGAACTGAAGGAGAGATAGAGTTTCCCCCCCAGAATTAAAGTAGTTCATGACTATTAAACTGGCCTTATAAGAAGTGTTAAAGAGACTTCTTTATGTGAAAAAAAAAGATCATACTAGAAAAAAGAAAATTATGAAGAGAAAAAATCTCACTGATAAATATAAACATATCATAATGGTAGTAGATCAATCATTTATAAAGCTAGTATGAAGGTTAAAAGACACAGTAGTAAAATCAATTACATCTTCAAAAATTAGTTAAGGGATATACAAAATAAGAAGATGTGGGAAAAAAAAGACATCGTATATGTATAACGTAGAGGGAAGGAGTAAAAACGAAGTGCTTTTAGAGTATGTCTGAACTTAAGCAACCATCAACTTAATATAAACTGCTGTATAGCTAGAATGTTATATATGAACCTCCTGGTAGTCACCAACCAAAACCTATAATAGATACAGAAAAAATAGGGACAGCTGGGTGGCTCAGTTGGCTAAGCATCCAACTCTTGGTTTCAGCTCAGGTCATGATCTCATGGTTCTTGAGACTGAGCTCCATGCTGGGCTCTGCACTGACATGGGGCCTGCTTAGAATTCTCTCTCTACCTCCCTCTCAGCCCCTCCCCTGCTCACTCTCTCTCTTTCTTAAAATAAATAAAATAAGCTTTAAAAAAAAATAGATATACAAAAATAAAGGGAAAGGGCTCCAGGCATAACACTAAAAAAGTTATCAAATCACAAGGTAAAAGAGCAAGAGAAGAAGAAATGAATAGAATGGAACTATAAAAACAACCAGAAAGCAATTAACAGATACCAATACATACATATGTATCAACAATTACTTTAAATGTAAATGATTCAAATGGTCCAATCAACACACATTAGAGTGACCTAATGGATAAAAAAACCAACACCCATCTATATGATGCCTACAAAAGACTCACTTCAGACCTGAAGACACATATGGATGAAAAATACATTCCATGCAAATGGAAAAAAACAAACAAACAAACAAAGAAGCTGGAGTAGCAATAGTTGTATCAAACAAAATAGACTTTAAAACAAAAACTGTAATAAGAGACAAAGAAAGTCATTACATAATAAAAAAGGGATCAATCCAACAAGATAAAACAACTGAAAATATCTATGTATCCAACATAGAAGCACCGAAATATAAAAAGCAAACATTAACAAACATAAAGGGGAAAACTGGCCTTAATATACATCAATGAACACATCCAAACAGAAAAACGAAAAAGAAACAGTGGTTTTGAAAGACACAATAGACAAAATGGACTCAACAGATATATGCAGAGCATTCCCATCCAAAAACAATACACATTCTTTTCAAGTGCACATGGAACATTCTCCAGGATAGATCACATGTCAGGCCACAAAACAAGTCTCAATAAATTTAAGAAGACTGAAACCTTATCAAGCATCTTTTCAAACCACAAGACTATGAAAGCAGAAATCAATTATAATAAATTACAATTACAAGAAAAACACAAATACATGGAGGCTAAACAATATAACACTAAACAACCAATGGGTCAATAAAGAAATGAATGAGGAATTCAAAAAATACCTTGAGACCAACGAAATCGTTCAAAACTCTTTGAGACACAGCAAAAGCAGTTCTAAGAGGGAAATTTATAGCCATAAAGGTATACCTCAAGAAACGAAAAAATTGCAAATAGGTAATCTAAACTTACACTCACAGGAACAAGAAAAACAAAGCCCACAGTAGAAGGAAAGAAATAATAAAGATCAGAGTGGAAATGAAACAGAGACCAAAATATAGAAAAGACCAACAAACTAAGAGCCAGTTCTATGAAAAGTGAAATAAAACTGATATCACCTTTAGACTCATGGGGGTCGGGGGGAGGAAGGGGAGAGAAGGGACTGAAATAAAATCAGAAATGAAAGTGAAAGAACTGACACCACAGAAACACAAAGGACTGCAAGAGAATACTACAAAAAATCATATGGCAACAATTGGACAACCCAGAAGAAATGGATAAATTCCTAAAAACATACAGACTTCTAGGATTCAATCAAGAGCAAAGAATATATGGGTGCCTGGGTGGCTCAGTCAGTTAAGCATCTGACTTTGGCTCAGGTCATGATCTTGTGATCCATGAGTTCAAGACCCGTGTCAGGCTCTGTGCTGACAGCTCAGAGCCTGGAGCATGCTTTGGATTCTGTGTCTCCCTCTCTCTCTGCCCCTTCCCTGCTCACACCTCTCTCTCTCCCTCTCTCTCTCTCTCTCTCTCTCTCTCTATCAAAAGTAAATAAACATTAATAATAATAATAATAAATTTTAAAACAGAAAAAATATATGAACAGACCAATTGGCTACTAATAATGAAACTGAATCAGTAATCAAAAAACCACGAAAAAACAAAAGCTTAGGACCAGTTAGCTTCACAGGTGAATTCCACCAAACATTTAAAGAATTAATACCTATCCTTCTTAAGCTATTCCAAAAACAGAAGAGGAAGGAATACTTGCAAATTCATTCTATGAGGTCAGCATTAGCCTGATATGAAAACCAGACAAGAACACTACAGAAAAAGAATAAATAAAATTATCGACTAACATCCCCCATTAATGTAGATGTAAACATATTCAACAAAATATTTACAAAAAAATTCAAAATATATTGAAAGGATCATTCACCAAGTAGGATTTATGTCAAGGATGAGATAGATTGGTAACAGCAAATCAATCAATGTGATACATCATATCAATAAAATGATTGGTAAAAAAAAAAAAAAAAAAAAAACATATAATCATCTCAGTAGATGCTGAAAAAGCATTTGGAAAAATTCAAAATGTGTTCATGGTAAAAACTCTCAACAAAGTGGGTTTAGAGGGAATATACCTTAACATAATAAAGGCCATATATGACAAACCCACACCTGACATCGTACCCAGTGGTGAAAAGCTGAAGGCTTTTCCTCTAACATCAGGAATAAAATAAGGATGTCCACTCTCACCACTTTTACTCAATATAATATGGATAGTCATAGCTGCAGTAGACAAAATAATAAATAAATAGGCAAAATAAATAGATAAATGGCATCCAAATTGGTGAATGTATACAACTGTCACTATTTGCCGATGACATTATACTATATGTAGAAAACCCTAAAGATTCAAAAAAAAAAAAACCTATTAGAACTAATAAATTGAGTTTGGTAAAACTGCAGGAGTACAAAGTCATATACAGAGATCTACTGTATTTTTAAACACTAGTAACAAACTAGCAGAAAGAGAAATTAAGAAAACAATCCCATTTACAACTGCATCAAAGAAATGTGAAAACAATACAAATAAATGAAAAGATATACCATGCTCATGGATTGAAAGAATTAATATTGTAAAAGTTTCCACACTACCAAAGCAAACTATAGACTCAATGTAATTGCTATCAAAATATCAATAGTATTCTCCACAGAACTGGAAGAAAAGAATCCTAAAATTAGTATGGAACCACAAAAAGCCCCAAACAGCCAACGCAATCTTGAGAAAGAAGAACAAAGCTGGAAGTATCATAACCCAGATTTCAAAACTATACTAACAAAGCTATAGTAAACAAAACAGTATGGTACTGACACAAAAACAGATACATGGATCAATGGAACAGGTTAGAGAGCCCAGAAATAAATCTATGTTAACATGGTCAATTAATTTATGACAAAGGAGACAAAAATAGATAATGGGGAAAGACCTTCACTTCAGTAAATAATGCTTGAAAAGAGGACAGCTATGTACAAACAAATAAAACTGAACCACTTTCTTATACCATATGCAAAAATAAACTCAAAATAGATTAAAGACCTAAATAGAAGTCCTGAAGCCATAAAACTTAAAAAACAAAACAACAACAACAAAAACAAAAACATATAATGTATATTCTTGGACATTACCTTTAGCATTATTTTTCAGGACCTGTCTCCTCAGGCAAGGGAAACAAAAGCAAAAATAAATAATTGGGGCTATATCAATTGAAAAAACTCACACAGTGAAGGATACCATCAACAAAATGAAAGGCAACCTACTGAATGGGAGAATATATTTTCAAATGATATATCCAATAAGGAGTTAATATCCAAAACATATAAGGAACTCATACAACTCAACAAAAAAAACCAAAAACCAAAAACCAAAACAAAAACGTAAAACATAATGTGATTAAAAAATGGGCAGAGGACCTGAACATTTTCCCAAAGACATACAGATGGCCAAAACACATATGATAAGATACTCAACATTATTAATCATCAGGAAAATGAAAATCAATCAAACTCATAATGAAATATCACCTCACATCTCCCAGAATGACCAGTATGAAAAAGAAATAATAAATGTCGACAAGGACATGAACTAAGGGGAACCCTCATGCACTCGTGGTGGGAATGTAAACTGGTGCAACCATTATGGAAAACAGTATGGAGGTTTCTCAAAAAAAAAAAAAAGGAAAGAAAGAAAAGAAAAAGACAAAGAAACACCATACAATCCAGTAATTCCACTGTTGGGTATTTACCTAAAGAAAATGAAAACACTAATTCAAATATATAAATAAACCCCTAGGTTTACTGCAGCACTATTTACAGTAGCCAAGATATGGAAGAAACCTGAGTATCCACTGATAGATGAATACATAAAGATGTGATACATGTGGATAATTGAGTATTACTCAGCTATGTAAAAGAATGAACTCTTGCCATCTGCTGCAAAATCAATGAACCAAGGATATTATGCTGTGTGAAATAAGACAGAGAAAGACAAATACCACACAATTTCATTTACTGGTGGAATCTAAGAAAACAAAACAAATGAACAAACAAAAAACAGAAACATACTCATAAATACAGAGAACTGGTGATTGTCAGAAAGGAAGAGGAGAAGGGATGGGCAATATAGGTGAAGGGGACTAAAAGGCACAAACTTCCAGTTATAAATTACATGAGTCAGGGATGAAAAGTACAGCATAAGGAAGATAATATTGTAATAACTTTGTATGGTGACACATGGTAACTACACTTCATCATGATGAATTTTTCATAATATATATAATTGTGGAATAAATATGTTGTATACCTGAAACTAAAACAATATTGTATGTCAACTATACTTCAATTAAAAATAAAAAGAAATTTAAAAAAGAAAATACAAAACCAAGACAAAAAATCAAGAAAATATGACCTATAACCAGGGGAAAAAGCACTTAGTGGCAACACAGAAATGAAAGAGATGATGGAATTAGTAGACCAGGCCATAAAAACAGCTATTACAAATATGTCTCATATGCGTAAGAAAGAAGAAAAAATGATCATGATGATGACAGACATATAAGATATGAAAAAGACTCAAATGGAACTTCCAGAGAATTTTTTTTAATAAAAAATACACAGGACAGGATTACTAGCAAATGAAACACTGAGCAAAAGAAGGTATGAAGTTTAAAAAATGCAATACTAATTACTTAAAATGAATACAGAGAAATAATTTGAAAAAAAAAAAAAAGAGTGGGATAATATCAAGTAGTCTAAAACATGTGTAACTGGAAAGCCAGAAAGAAAGGAAGGTTATAGAACAAAATATTTGAAGAAATATAGTTGAATTTTTTCTAAATTTCATGAAAACTATAAACTAGAAAACCAGAGATTTAAACACCCAAGCAGACTAAACATAAACAAATTGCACTAAAGCACATCATACTCTATCACAGAAAACCAATAAGAGAGAAAATTTTAATTTAAGCAGGAAAAAGGACACATTATATTTAAAAAAAGAACTAAAATAAGAATATAAGTATACCTTTTATTCAAAACCATACAAGCCAGAAAACAATGGAAAGGTATCTTTAAAGTATAAGGGAAAATAATATAATAGCATATAATTCTTTGTCCAGAGAAACTATCTTTAAAACTTAAAAGGGAAATAAAAATATTTTTCCAGACAAACAGAAGCTGAGAGAATTCTCTGCCACAAACCTGCACTGAAAGAAATGCTAAAGACAGTTCTTCAGGAAGAAGAAAAATTAAACCAGACTGGATTTTGAATTGGTGCAAATGGAATAAGGAGTGCCAAAAATAGTAACTATGTGGATAAATTAAAAATTTTAAAGATAACTGACTACACAAAGCAAAAACAACAATAATGCCTTGTTGGTTTTAAAGAATATGTAGAAGTAAACAAATTATATCAACACCATAAATGATGAGAGAGTATATGGAGAAATGCTGTTGTAAAATACTTACACCATATTTGAAATAGAGTATTATTTGAAAGTAGACAAAAGATATATACTGCAAACCCTAAAACAATGAATTAATTTGCCAAAATATACACGTAGAAACCCCATAATGGGCATAACATTAGAAACAAAAACAAAAAACAACCTCAAACCCAACATAAGTTAGGAAAAAGAAGAAAAAGCAGGGAAAAGGGAAAATAATTAGCAAAATGATATATTTAAACTCATCTGTATTGTTAATCACATTAAATACAGATGGTCTAAACAACTTAAAAAGCAGAAATTGTCACACTGAATAAAAAGCAAGACCTGACTATATGCCACAAGAAATTCATTTTAGCTAGGGAAAAAAAATAAATGAAAAAAGATAAACTTAGACTTCAGATCAAAGATTACTGGGGATAAAGAGGTTTCATAATGATGAAGTAAACTCATCAAGCAGACATAACAATCGTAAATGTGTATGCATCTAATAATAGCTTCATTATAAATGAAGCAAGGAGTGACAGAACTGAAATGAAAAATATGTAAATCAATAACCATAGCTAGAGATATGAACAGTCCTCTTGAAATAACGATAAAATAAGAAAGAAAATCAGTAAGTGTATACAAGACTTGAACAATATTATCAAACAATTTAATCTAATTAACATTTCTGGAAAACTTCTACCATTCAGATGCAGAATAGACATTATTTCCAAGTGCACATATAACATTTAAAGATAGATGCTATTCTGAGCCACAGGCTCAATTCATTTTAAAAAACTGAAATCACACAAAATATCTTCTCTAAGCACAGAAATAATACATTAAAAAATCAATGACAGAAATCTAGAAATTCCCCCCATTATCAACATATTTCTAAATAACCCATTATGAATCAATCATAAGAGAAATTTTGAGTGCAACTGAAAATATATCAAAATCTGTGAGGTGCAGCTAGGAAAACGCTTTGAGGAAAACTTATAAACATTATATGCTTATATTGAGAAAAGAAGAAAGGACTCAAGTAATCGAAGATTTCTCCTTAAGCAACCTAAAAATGTAAAGCATATTAAATTCGAAGCAAGCAAAAGGAAGAAAATAACAAAGAACAGAAATCAATACAAAATATAAAGCAGACAAAATTAAAGAAAACGTAAGAGGATTTTTCCCAAATATCAATGAAATTAATAAACATGTACCCAGAATGAAAACAAAAAAGAGAAATGACACAAATTACCAATGTCAAAAATGAAAGAATTTCATTATCAATACATTTCTAGAAATCACACAGAATTTAAAAGAATAAGAGAACATTATAAAAAACTTCTTGCAAATGTTTTCAAATATTTACATGAAATGAGCAAATTCCTTGAAAGATAACAAACTTCCAAAAGTCACTCTAGAAAAACAAACTGACTAGCCCTGGATGTATTAAAGTTGATTTCACAGTTAAAAACCTTCCACAAGAAAACTTAAGGCACAGAAGGCTTTACTGAAGAATTGTATGAAATATAAGAAAAAAACAAATTTTTCACAAACTTTCAGAAAATAGAATAGTGAACTGATACGTGGTATTAACCTGATAACAAAACCAGAAAAAGACATTAAGGCAAAATAAAATACAAAATAATACCCCATTATCAACACCTATGCAAAAAACTTTAACAAAGTTTTAACAAATCAAATCCAGTAATATATAAGGAGGATAATATATCATAAAAAGTAAAGTTTATCCCAGAAATGCAAGCTTAACTGAATACATTTTAAAAAATCAATATAAATCACCCTAGGAAAAAAACATATAATCACCTCAATAAATGCGGGGAAAAAAATGTCAACAAAACTTAAAACCCATTCATGATAAAAAAAAAAAAAACTTAGTGAATACAGAAGAAAATGTCTTCAACCTGATACAGACTATCTACAAAATCATCATCATCATCATCTCACAGCTAACATCATATTTAATGGTGAAAGAGTGAATGCCTCACCCACCCTAAGATCCTTAAGAAGTCAAAGATGCATGCTCTGCATGCTCTCACCAGAGGTCCTAGTTAGTGTAATAAGATAAGAAATAGAAATAAAAGGCATGCAGAGTAGAAAAGAAGTAATATTATCTTTATTCACAGGCAACATTATTGTCTACGTAGAAAATCCTAAGGAATCTGCTAAAAAGTTACATGAAGAATACAAGACCGATAATAAGAAAATCAATTGCACTTTATTATACACTAGAAGCTAATAACTGAAAATTAAAATAAACAATACCAATTATAATAACATAAAAGTTCTGGAGATGGATAGTGATGATGGCTGCACAACAATGTGAATGTACTGAATGCCACTGAACTGTACATTTAAAAATGATTAGAATGATAAATTTTACTATGTACATCTGACAAGTTTAAAATTTTGAAAATATATGTAATGTTAAGAATATAAAAAGGCAAACCACAGATTAGGAGAAAATATTTTAAAAATATATGATGAAGGTCTTGTGTCTAGAATATAAGAACTCCTAGAACTAAATAACAAGAGGAACTCAATTCTTTAAAATGGCAAGAGATATTTTAAAAGTTTCATAAAAGGTATGAGAATGACAAAACACATGAAAAAAAGTCCTCATCATTAGTCATTAGAAAAATGCAAACTAATACCAAAATGCAAGTAAAAATCTACTAAAAATAGGCAAACACCTACTAAAAGATGCAGGAACACGTCTACTACAATGACTAAAATTAAAAAGCCCAAAATATCAGCTTTGGCAAAGATACTGTAGGCACTTGGAATTTTCACATGATGCCGCTGAGAATGAAAAATGGTACAGCCACTTTGGAAAACAGCTTGACAGTAGTATATAAAATTAAACATACAACTTGCCATATAACCCAGAAATGCCACTCCTAGCTAAGCTATTTACTTCTGGAGAAATGAAGATGTATATCCACATAAAAACCTGTCAGAGAATGCTTACAGTAGTCTTATTCATAATAGTAAAAAAATTTTAAAACAGAAACAACTCAAATGTCCCTCAGCTGGTAAATGGATAAAGGAACTGTAGTATATCTATTCAATGGAATACTACTCAGCAATAAAACTACTTATATACACGACAGCATGGATGAACCTTCATTACAGCAAGTGAAAGAAAAACACACAAAATGACATCTACAATGTTTCTTTCAGGTGAAATTGGTCGAAATTCTAAAAAAAAAAGGCAAAATTTCAATGACAAAAAGCAAATCAGATTGTCAGGAACCAGGAATGATAGGATGGGAATCAATTGTGAATAGCCATAAGAAAATATTTCAAAGTGATGGAAATGTTCTATATCATGAATGTAGTAGTGGTTTCTTATATGTAAATATTTGTCAAAAGTCATCAAAGTATTACTGGTTATTTTGATTTATTTAATATTTTTAATAGTACCAGATTATTTTAGTTGTATAAATGTTACACCTCAATAAAATGGACAATTTTTTGATATTATTTGATTTATTTAATATTTTTAATAGTACCAAAGCATACATAAATAAATAGTGTAAAGGAACTCTGAGTTTTCATCACAGCCTCAACACCTGTCACTAGTGCTAAGCCCCTTACTCTAGCACAGGTGGAAGTACAAAGAGCACATTAGGCAGGTAGTCCAGCTAATGAGTATTTCTTGAAAGTGAGGCCAAATAGACACATGAAAAGATGCTCAACACCACTCATCATCAGGGAAATACAAATCAAAACCACACTGAGATACCACCTTCCACCAGTCAGAGTGCCCAAAATTAACAAACTCAGGAAATAACAAATGCTGGCGAGAATATGGAGAAACAGGAACCCTCCTGCACTGTTGGTGGAAATGCAAACTGGTGCAGCCGCTCTGGAAAACAGTGTGGAGGTTCCTCAAAAAATTAAAAATAGAACTACCCTACGACCCAGCCATAGCACTACTAGGAATTTATCCAAAGGATATAGGAGTGCTGATTCATAGGGGCACGTGTACCCCAATGTTTATAGCAGCGCTTTCAACAATAGTCAAATTATGGAAAGAGCCTAAATGTCCATCTGATGAATGGATAAAGAAGATGTGGTTTACATATACAATGGAATACTACTTGGCAATGAGAAAGAATGAAATCTGCCATTTGCAGCAATGTGGATGGAACTGGAGGGTATTATGCTAAGTGAAATAAGTCAGTCAGAGAAAGACAGGTATCATATGTTTTCACTCATATGTGGAACTTGAGAAATTTAACAGAAGATCATGGAGGAGGGGGAGGGGAAAAATAGTTACAAACAGAGAGGGAGGGAAGCAAACCATAAGAAACTCTTAAATACAGAGAACAAACTGAGGGTTGATGCAGGGGGAGGGGAAATAGGTGATGGGCACTGAGGAGGGTACTTATTGGGATGAGCACTGGGTGTTGTATGTAAGCAATGAATCAGGGGAATCTACCCCCAAAACCAAGAGCACACTGTATACACTATATATTAGACAACTTGACAATAAATTATATTAAAATAAAAGAAAAACAAAGTGAGGCCAGAGGAAAAATTATCTTAGGTAGAACTACAACTGCTACGAAAACCAAACTAGGGAGGGATTGAAAACTAGAGAAAAAGGTATACAGTATTTAAAGTGCCTCAGAGTGCTTAATGTAGGTAAGCTTAAAATTGGTTGTCCAAAAGATCAAACACAGGACAGAGGAAGTGAGAAAGGGTCATGGAGTCATCAAACTGGAAAACTAAGGAAAATTAACAGGGATGGGTGGAATAGACATAATAAGAAAAAAAAAAAAAAGATAACCTTAGATCAAAGTGAAATACAGAACATCACTACATCAGGCTTTTTAAAGCTCTATACAGTAAGCTAGGCTGCCTGAGACTGGGGAAGTTACCAGGCATACCCAAATTATGATCATCTTTCTACTTAGTAAAGTTTCTGTCTTACTTTTTAAGTTTCTATCATACTACCACCCTTTGTCACACATACACACAAAACTTATTTTTTCAAATTGTTACATAACAGAATGATTACATACTATTATCATACCATTATGGTGTTGGTACTCTAACTGTAAGATCCTATAGCTCCTTAAATCTGGCTCAAATTTGCATTTCCAGTCTCATCTGTCTCTTCCAGCCATTCTGAAAAGTTTGCCCTTTTTTGTTGTTCAGTAATAAATACTTACTATTTTTGATTGACTCACTGACTTCAACTTTTCAAATATATAGGAAAAAATGTGAAGCATATCTCCAAGTATGAATAGATTAGGTAGTCAGTTAAAAATTACTATTTCAGAAAATTTCCTAAAACTTTCCCAAGAGCTACATACAACTTAAATATGCACAACCAAACTTGATTTGTGTGCAAACCAGTACTACACTAGGGTATTTCAAAGACACAACAGAGTGGAGGATTTCAATATTCCCAGGCAATTTAATATGAAATATATATACAGGTATATATGTATATCTTTAAATATACACATATTCAATTATGTGGCCTATTCTGTCATATCATCTCTACTGTCCGTACCACAATATTATCATCTAGCTCATTTTACATATTCCCTGGTAACACATTAAGAGCTTATTTAATCTTCTTACCATAATTTTCTTACCACAAGAGAAAGACACATGTGCTATGGTAAAAGGAAAACAGTGGTAGTGATATAAACAAAAGTGCAATTCTCCTAAGCATTGGTTCCTCCACCATCATTATAACTGATTCTCTGACGTCTTGGATAGTAACAGAGGATTTCAACTACCTCCATTTTGACCTCAGTCTGAAATTTCCAATTCATTAAATTCTTCTTTCCAGCTAATCTCTTAACTCAGGCAAAAGACCCTGTAGGCAAAGCACTCCCTGATGGGAACTGAAACTACTCCTTCAAGCAAAAGGGATGCCCATACACCAGCAATACCCAATGTGATGATTCCAAGACCATGATCAACTTGACATTTACTGCCCACTTGCATGTACCCACTGACTTTGTCCCACATTTTGCTTATATAAACCTGGAACTATTTTCAGCATTTTGGAGACAGTCTCTGAGACATTAATCTGCTGTCTTTCCGGTGTTGGCCTCACTCAAATAAATTCCTTTCTTGTTTCACCACCATTTTGTCAGTAGCAAGTGGCTGACCCTGTTCTGTTTAGGATCCCCGGAACCAGGGGTCTTTGCACCATTGCACCCAGTTACAGCAGTAGTTTCATGATACTCAGAAAAGCTAAAACAAAGAAACTCTTAAAATAAAAGTAACAGGCTATTTAATGATTTTCTCTCTCAACACACACACACACACACACACACACACACACGAAGTCATCAATAACACTCAGTTTGGGTTTCATAGATGAAGAACAATTAGAACAGCACTACTCTGACCAATTGTCCACTATGTTAAGAATGGCTAAGAACAAATAACTACTTAAAAGAAAGCTATAGTTCCTAACACAAAAATACATGCTTCAACTTCTTCACATATATAACCAATTAATGGTGCTTTATTCAATTATTATGGTTGCCTTCCTCCCAGAGAGTTGACAAAGTCTACAACTCATTACACATAATTTCCCATAAAGATGGCACACCTTTCTTGATTAGAATAACTGAGTTCCGTAATATTTTTGAAGTACAATATATATATTTTCTTTTAATTCCTGAAACCATGTTAAGGTAATTGGATTGCAGGAAGAAAACAGATTTGCCCTGCTTAGAAAATCACTATATGTTTTCTAAGCCTGAGAACCAACAGAGAAAGAACTCTACTAAGAGTTGATTTAAAAAAAGAAAAAAAAGTTTTGAAATTATTTGCATGATTCCAGACCTCAACATTGCTACACAATCACAATGGAAAGAATGTGTGGTAATTAACCAGCTTTAAATGCTGAAAGCATCAAAACAATCATTCTTTTTCCCTAAAAATGTTTTATGAAAGGGGAAATCCTATAGTCTTCATGATTACTCCTTCAAATTACTTTACTTTTAAAAAAACGAAAACAAACTGAGTACTGAGTACCACTGTTCATGGGTTTCTCCTCTCCTTTTAATTTCAGCAGTATCTTTATTTGGCATAGGATTACATTTTACTATATTCACTAATATTCCACCAATATATTTAATTAACACCTTAGCTTTCAGCAGGGAGAACAGGGGCCTAATGACTATTTTCAATAATATAAAATAAGATTGTGATAAAAATAAAAGCTTAAAGAGAAAAGGGGAAGATGGTGGTGGAGTAGGAGGACCGTAGGCCCAACTCATCCAATGAATACAACTAGATAACTATAAAACCATCCTAAATATCCCAGAAATAAACCTGAAGATTGGCAGAACAAACTCCACAACTAAAGGTAGAGGAGAGACCACACTGAAGAAAGCAGAATGCAGAGAAGCAGGTTGGGAGAAAAATGGACCCTGGCTGCTGCAGTGGGGAGGAAGCCATGGTTATGGAGAAGGGCAGACTAACACAGGGGAGGGCATAGGGAAAACAAATCCCCATACTATTAGCTTTCAGAGTGAGAGGGGCTGAATTTCATGAGTTCTTACAACCAGTGGGGCTAGAATTTTAAAAGTCAGTGTGTTTGGCTCAGGGAGAGCCCAGAGGGCACTGGAGCTGCTCTTGGAGACAAGGCAGGCAAATAGCCCACAAACATACAGCATGGACGATCTCATTTCACAAGCAGACCAGAGCACACCTAGTTAACCATATGCCATATGCAGCCATATACCATATGCAGCCCAGGGACCAAACACTGCCCACAATAAGCAAAGAGAGCCTCTACAGGCAACTGCCCTGAAGGATAAAGTGGTCAGAACACAACAGCAGAGTGCATGCAGCACACACTGGAGATACTCCCAGAGGCACCAGGCCATGGGGTCAAGGGACTCTACACTGCAGGGCTCTATAAAACCTCTTCTTCATAAAGCCATTACCCTTAAGAACAGGAGACATGGCTGACATTCCTAAAACACAGGAACAGGCACAGAGACTTAGACAAAATGAGTAGACAGAGGAATTTGTCCCAAATGAAAGAATAGGACAAGGCCAACGCCAGAGATCTAAGCAAAACAAATGTAAGAAACATGCCTGATGGAGAATTTAAAGCAATGATCATAAGTATATGAACTAGACTTGATAAAAGACCAGAGGACATCAGTGAGACCATTAACACAGAGATCTGGAATAATACAGCAGAGATAAAGGACTCAATAAACAAAACAAGAGAAAACACTGATGAAAGGAACAGAAGAATGGAAGTAGCAGAGGAATGAATTAAAATTAATGACTTAGAAGACAGAATAACAGAAAGTGATCAAGCTGAACAAACAAGAGAAAAAAGAATTATGGAAAATGAGAACAGACTTAGAAAACTTAGTGACTCTATCAAAGGTAATAATATTTCTATTACAGCAGTCCCAGAAAAAAGAGAGAGAAAAGGGGGCAGAAAATTTATTTGAAGAAATAATAGCTGAAAACTTCCCTAATCTGGGGAAGGAATCAGATATCCAGATCCACGAGGCACAGAAAACCTCCCCCTCAAAAAAACAATAAAGCAGATCCACAACAAGACATATTGCAATTAAAATGACAAAATACAGTGATAAAGAGAAAACATTAAAAGCAACTAGACAAAAGAAGACAGTTACATGCAAGGGAAGCCCCCATAAGGCTATCAGCAGATTTTTCAGCAGAAATTTTCCAAGCCAGAAAGCAGTGGCATGATACATTTAGAATAGAAGGAGAAATAAAGAGTTTCCCAAACAAAAATGAAAGGAGTTCATGGCCTCTAAACAAGCCCTGCAAGAAACATTAAAGGGGATTCTTTAAATGAAAAGGGAAGGTCAAAAATGATAGTGTGAAGGCAGAACACACAAAAGCAGTAAAAATGAATATTTCTATTAAAAAAATTGTCAAGGAACTCACAAAATTAAAGGATGTAAAACATGACAAAAAGAAACCAGCAAACTATGAAAAAGAGAAAGCAAGAAAGGATCATAGAAAATCTTCAGAAACAACCACAAAACAAATAATAAAATGGCAATAAATACATATCCATCAATAATGAGTCTGAATGTAAATGAACTAAATGCTCCATTCAAAGACATAGGGTGACAGAATGAATAAAAAAATAACAAGACCCATCTATATGCTGCCTACAAAAGATTCATTTTAGACCTAAAACACCTGCAGATTGAAAGTGAGGGGATGGAGTATGATGTATCATACAAATGGATGCCAAAAGAAAGACAGGGTGGCAATACGTAAATCAGACAAAATAGACATTAAAACAATGATTGTAAAGAGACAAAGAAGGACACTATATAAAAAAGGGGACAGTCCAATAAGAAGATATAACAATTGTAAATATCTATGCATTGAACATGGGAAGACCCAAACATATAAAACAGTTAATAACAAACATAAAGGAACTAATCAATAATAATACAATAATAGTAGGGAGCTTCTACACCACACTTAAATCAACGGACAGATCATCTAAACAGAAAATCAACAAGGAAACAATGGCTTTGAATGACACACTGGATCAGATGGATTTAACATATATTCAGAACATTCTATCCTAAAACAGCAGGATACACATTCTTTTCAAATGCACATGGAACATTTTCCAGAATAGATCACATATTGGGCCACAAAACAAGCCTCAACAATTTCGAAAAGATCGAAGTCATACCATGCATCTTTTCTGACCACAACATTATGAAACCAGAAGTCAACCAAAAGAAAAAATCTGGAAAGACCACTAATACATGTAAGTTAAAGAACATGCTACTAAACATTGAATGGGTTAACCCAGAAACAAAAGAAGAAATAAAAAGTACTTAGAAACAAATGAAAACACAGTGGTCCAAAACCTTTGAAATGCAGCAAAAGCAGTTCTAAGAGGGAAGTATATAACAAGACAGCTTATCTCAAGAAGCAAGAAAAATCTCAAATACACAACCTAACCTTAAACCTAAAGGAGCTAGAAAATGAAAAGCAAACAAAGCCTGCTTCCAGCAGGAGGAGGAAATAATAAAGATTAGAGAAGAAATAAATGATATAGAAACTAAAAAACAAAAAAGAACAGACCAGTGGAATCAACAGCTGGTTTTTTGAAAACAAAAATCAATAAAATTGATAAAGCTCTATCCAGACTTAGCAGGAAAAAAGAGAAAGCACCCTATAAAATAAAATCACAAATGAGAGAGGAGAAATAACAACCAACTCCACAGAATTATGCACAATTATAAGAGAACAGTATGAAAAACTATATACCAACAAACTGGACAATCTAGGAGGAATGGATAAATTCCTAGAAACAGATAACCTATCAAAACTGGAACAGGAAGAAATAGAAAACTTGAACAGGACAATTATCAGCAAAGAAATTGAATCAGTAATCAAAACACTCCAAAACAAAATTCAAGGATCAATGACTTCATGAGCAAATTTGACCAAACATTTAAAGAGTAAATACCTATTCTCAAACTCTTTCAAAAAATAGAAGAGAAAGGAAAACTACCAAATTCATTCTATGAGGCCAACATTACCCTGACACCAAAACTGGATAAAGAAACCACAGGAAAAGAAAGAGAGAGAGAGAGAGAGAGAGAGAGAGAGAGAGAGAGAGAACTACAGGCCAATACAGGCCAATATCCCTGATGAACATACAGACAAAAATCCTCAATAAAATACTAGCAATCCAAATCCAACAATACATTAAAAAAATCGTTCACTACATTCGAGTGGGATTTACTCCTGGGTTGCAAGAGTAGTTCAATATTTGCAAATCAATCAACATAATACATCACATCAATAAGAGAACGAATAAGAACCATACGATCATGTCAATAGATGCAGAAAAAGCATTTGACAAAGTACAATATCTGTTCATAATAAAAACCTTCAACACAGTAGGTTTACAGGGAATATACCTTAACATAATAAAGACCATCTATGAAAAACCCACAGCTAACATCATCCTTAATGGGGAAAAACTGAGAGCTATTTTCCTAAGATCAAGAACAAGGCAAGGATGTCTACTCTCACCACTTCTATTCAACATAGTACTGGAGGTCCTAGCCACAGCAATCAGACAACAAAAAGGAATAAACGGCATCCAAATCACTAAAGAAAAAGTAAAACTTTAAACTATTTGCAGATGACATGATACTATATATAGAAAACCTGAAAGACTCCACCAAAAACCTACTAGAATTGGAGCATCTGGGTGGTTCAATCGGTTAAGTGTTGAACTCCTGACTTTGGCTCAGGTCATGATCTCAAGGTTCATGAGGTCAAGCCCTGCATCAGGATCTGCACTGACAGCACAACCCTGCTTGGGATTCTGTGGTCCTCTCTCTCTCTGCTCCCCTCACGTCCTCTTATCTCTCTCTCAAAATAAATAAAAATTAAAAAAAAACTACTAGAACTGATAAACAGTAAAGTTGCAGGATAAAAAATCAAGTGCAGAAACCTGTTGCATTTCTATGCACCAAGAATGAAGCAGTAGCAAGAGAAATTAACTGCACCAAAAATAATAAGATACCTAGGAATAAACCTAACCAAAGAAATGCAAGACCTATACTCTGAAAACCATAAAACACTGATGAAGATGATACAAGGAAATGGAAAGACATTCCATGCTCATAGATTGCAAGAAAAAATAGTTAAAATGTCTATACTACCAAAGTGATCCCCAAAGCCACCACTAAGAAAATAACTAAAAAAATACATAGTAAAAGAAACAAAGGAATTAAAATGGCACACTAGAAAATATCTAATAAAAAAGCAGTAATAGAGGAATTAAGGAACCAAAACAATAAAAAACCCACTTAAGACATACAGAAAACAAATAGTAAAATGACAAGCATAAGTCCTATCTGACCAGTAACTACATTAAATACACATGGGTTAATAAAATAAAACAAAAACAATATAAAACTCAGGGAATGACAGCTATAACAGCACCTAAGTTTTACAAAATATGTTTAAGCCAAAAGTAGGTATTTGTCAGAAATCATTATAAACTGCGATTAAATATCAATATACTTGTTAATCTACTTACACTACTTAAATGTGTCTCTAATTCTGAGGTCTTAGCCTTGATTTCTAAGAGGTTTACTATAAATTCTCCTTATACAGGACTTATCATCTAAAGTATTTTATTATTTTTTTCAGCTCCCCTCTATATTGTCATTTTTTTAAATAGATTATACTCTTGGGGTATCTATGTGGCTCTGTCAGTTGAGCATCCGACTTCAGCTCAGGTCATGATCTCACAGTTTGTCAGTCGAGCCCCACATCAGGCTCTGTGCTAACAGCTGAGAGCCTGCAGCCTGCTTCAGATGCTGGGTCTCCCTCTCTCTCTTTCTGCCCCTCCCCGACTTGTGCTCAGACTCTCTCTCAAAAATGAATAAACATTTTTTAAAAAATTTAAATAGATTATACCATTTTTCTTTTCTTTTTTTTTTTAAATGTTTGTTTATTTATTTTTGAGAGAGGGAGAGAAACTGCACAAGGAGGGGAGGGGCAGAGAGAGAAAGGGAGACACAGAATCTGAAGCAGGCTCCAGGCTTCAAGCTATCAGCACAGAGCCTGATGCAGGGCTGGAATCCACAAACCATGAGATCATGACCTGAGCCGAAGTTGGGAGTTCAACTGACTGAGCCATCCAGGTACCCCTACATTCAAGTTGGCTTTTGGATACTATAAGGAATAAAGGTAATTTCTTAAGTAAACTACAAGGCAATTCTTCTTGAGATATATAGTGGTAAGATGATCATACAGTATTTAAATTTTTTAATAGCCCCATTTTTGACATTCCACTACGCCAAAGACAACCTGTTGGTTGTACTGGGAGAAAAATACTTTTTTTTTTTTTTTTTTTAACTTTTATGGTGAGTATACTAGTCAGAGTCCTTCAGATAAATATAAAGTAAAACCTTGGTTTACAAGCATAATTCATTCCGGACCACACTTGTAATCCAAAGCACTTGTATATCAAAGTGAATTTCCCCATAAGAAATAATGAAAACTCAGATGATTCGTTCCACAACCCAAAAATACTCATATAAAAATGATTAAGATACTATAATACAAAATAATAAATACAAAATATAAAGAAAAATAAATTAACCTGCACTTACCTTTGAAAACCTTCTGTGGCTAGTGTGAAGGAGACAAGAGAGAGGTGGGTTATTATGCAAATGTCTTTCACTATCACTAACAAAATCACTGCTATCTATTGGCTCAATGGAATCTTTTTCTTTTCGTGCAACTTTAACAAAGAACCTATCCAACGACACTTGCTTTTGCCTACTTTTGAGGATTTCGCAGAAATGTGACACTGCATTGACAATCACCCACAATCCCACAGTGAGCAAGAAAGAGAAGAGCCATCAGCTCCGTTATGATCATGTGACATTCAGGGTCACATACCATGCACTACAAGACATCACTCATTTATCAAGTTATTATTAGAAATGTTTGCTCATCTTGTGAACACTCATCTTGCCGAACACACACGGAACAAGTTACTTGGAACACTGGCAGAACAAGTTACTTGCAATCCAAGGTTTTACTGTATATATGAAGAGAGACAGGGAGAAATAAGATTAAAAGAACTGGCTTATGAGGTTATACAGGCTGAGGAGTCCCAAGATGTATAGTTGGCAAGCTGGAGACCCAGGAGAATCAATGGTGTATTCCAGTCTGTGTCCAAAAGCCTGAGAAGCAGAAGAGCCAATGATGTAAGTTCCAGTCCAAAAGCAGAAGACCAATGTCCCAGTTCAGCAATCAGGCAGAGGTTCCCTCCTATTCAGCTTTTTCTTCTGTTCAGGTCTTTAATTGATTGGATGAGGGCCATACAGATTAGGAAGGCAATCTACTAATTAAAATGTTAACTTCATCGGGAAACACCCTCACAGATACACTCAGATGGAGTAAAATTTGATCAAATATCTAGGCACACCATGGTCCTATTAGAAACATAAAATCAACCATCACAAGTCCATCCCTACTCAACTTGGCACCCATACACATCTCCTTAAACCACACTTAATCTCCAAATAAGGACAATAACAAGGTCATAATTAAGCCTAAGATGATACAACTATCCTGTGTACATCCAGAAACACACTAACCTCTTCCCCAGAAGATGAGATAAAGTCCTTGAGAGTGATATTTCCTCTTCTCCTTGATATCCCAAATTTTACATACTATGACATAAAAGTGACACTACTTAAAATACTATGTATACACTCAATGTATTTTATGCTACATAAAGAAATGAGAATTTAAAAATATATATGTGTGTATATATATTTGCACACAAATACATTCATAACAAAAATTTTTTTAATTTTTTTTAATGTTTATTTATTTCTGAGACCGAGAAAGACAGAGCATGAACGGAGGAGGGTCAGAGAGAGGGAGACACAGAATCTGAAGTAGGCTCCAGGCTCCAAGCTGTCAGCACAGAGCCCGACATGGGGCTCGAACTCACAGACTGTGAGATCATGACCCAAGCCAAAGTCAGACACTTAACCGACTGAGCCACCCAGGCGCCCCTCATAACAAAATTAAAAGGAAATATAACTATTATCGACTTTGTTTCTGTAACTGGTCACATGGTTGTAACTGGTATTTATAATTACCTTATTCCACTACCCATTCTGCATTTCTTTTGTCTTTAGCAAACGCTTCAGTTGGTCATGACTCCCTGATGGAATGACTCAAACCTTCATTCCTGAGGGTCTGGGCCATCAGTATTTCTCTCGAACTGGGTTATTTTAGTTTTCCACTGACCTTAATCACAGGGCATGGTAATACTAAGAGACACCCTAAATACCTCCTGTATTTTAGACATACTTTTCTTTACCTCTGTTGTGAAGCAGCAGTCCAATTTCTCCCCCAATAGTCAGGATCAGTCACCCAGCCAGTAGTGACTCCCCTCTTTGCCTGTTGATTCAGTGACATGAGGAGTCCAAGTGGCAATGCAGCAGTCTTAACTTCCAATTCAGTGAAATCACTGTAAAAGCATTCCTCCCTTTGGAACTAAAACCCTTAGGCCAGAAGAGCATAAAGCCATGGAAATAGTTACTAAAAAATTTTGGTCATGGGCCACTAGAGATAACAGTGAACAGAGCCACTTCCATTCCCACCCATTGATTCCTGAACCTATTATGAATCCCAACTGTGGGAGAAACAACATCATATACCACATACTACTAACTCAGAGAATACAACTTCCTTGAGAACCTTACCCCAGTGCTGCAAAGTACTGATGCACCTAGCTAGGGCTGTAAATTAAGTTTTCAAAAGTCCATTCCACCATTCTATCAAGCCAGCTGCTTCAGGATGGTAGGAAACATAAGACCAATGAATTCCATAAGCATGGGCCCATTGCTGTACTGCGTTTGTGCTGAAATAAGTTCCTTAATAAGAAGTAATGTAGTTAGGAATACGATTGTGGTGGATAAGGCATTCCGTAGAGCTCACAGATGGTAGTTTTGGCAGAAGCACTGCATGTAGGGAAGGCAAATCCACATCTAGAGTAAGTGTCTATTCCAGTAAGAACAAATCATTGCCATTTCTATGATGGTAGCAGTCCAATGTAATCAACCTGCCTCCAGTTAGCTGGCTAATCACCCCAGGGAATGGTGTCATATTCAGTGTTTGCCTCTGCTGGTGATGGATTGAGCACTCAGCATTGGTTATAATCAGGCAGGTCTTGATAAGTCAAAGTCTACGTTTCTGAGCCCATGTGTAACCTCCATCTCTGCCCGCAGGTCATTTTTATTCATGAGTTCACTGCACAATAACAGGGATGGCTAGGGAAAGAGGCTGTTATCTACAGAATGGGTCATCTTATTAACTTGATTATTAAAATCCTCTTCTGCTGCGGTCACCCTTTGGTGAGCATTCACATGGAACATAAATATTTTCACAATGTTTGTCCAGAGAGGTCTATCTACGTATCTTTTACCCAAATTTCCTTGTCACCAGTTTTTTAATCATGTTCCTCCCAAGTCCCTGACCATCCAGCCAAACCACTGGTCATAACCCACAAAACAGAATACAATCATCTGTCTGGCCACTTCTCCTTCCAAGCAAAGTGCACAACCAGGTGCAATGCCCTAAGTTCTCCCCACTGGAAGAATTTCCCTTCACCACTGTCTTTCAGGCGCGTCCCAGAAAGGGACTGTAGTGGTACAGCTGTCCACTTTCAGGTGGTACCCGCATTTCATGCAGAACCATCTATAAACCATGTCCAAGGCTTTTCTTCCTGTCTGTGGACCTGAGGGAACTTCCCATGAGCCTATAGATACAGTCTTAGAAAAAGAAAATGCTAGCAAAATAGGGACCAAAGGCATTTACGCCCCTTCCTCACGTAACTTACTTGTGTCTTCTGAGCCTGCTCAGGCCTGATCACATACATACTGTTTCTATTTGACTAGAGTGCTGCTGTGCATGCCCAACTTTATGGCTTGCTGGGCCAGATAATTACCCATTCAATAAGCAGCTCAGGTTACATGGTAACTTGATGGCCTCTGCTTAAGCAGATTTGAAGGCCCAGTAGCAGGCCAACAGCTCCTTCTCACAAAGGCATAATTGTCCACAAGAATGGCAGGCTTTGATCTAAAATCCTAAAGACCTGCACTATGATTCACCAATCAGGGCTTGCTCAAGGGTCCAAACAACATCCCTATCTGCCACTGACACCTCAAACACCATTGAATCTGCTGGATTATATGACCCTAGCAACAGAGCAGCTTGCACAGAAACCTGAACCTGTTGCAGGGCCTTCTCTTGTTCTGGGCCACACTCAAAACTCGTGCTTTCTTGAGTCACTCGGTCAATGAGTCAGAATAACACACCCAAATGAGGAATACACTGCCTCCAAAATCCAAAGAGGTCTACTAGGGATTGTGCCTCTTTCTTGGGTGTAGAAAGGGCCAGATACAATAATTCACCTTTCAACTTAAAAGGGGTATCTACAGGGGCACCTGGGTGACTCCATCAGCTAAGCATCCAACTTCAGCTCAGGTCATGATCTCACATTTCATGGGTGTGAGCCCCGTGTTGGGCTCTGTGCTGACAGCTCTGAGCCTGGAGCCTGCTTTGGATTCTGTGTCTCCCTCTCTCTCTGCCCCTCCCACACTCGCACTCTCTCTCAAAAATAAATAAACATTTAAAAAAACTTTTTTTAAAGAAAGGGTATCTACACATACACAATACCACTAGACCCCTAGAAATTTCACTCAGACAGAAGGCCCCTGAACTTTTATCAGGTTAATTTCCTATGCTCTGACACTCAAATGTCTTACTAATCAGTCTATAGTTGCTGCTTCATGCTCATTAGGTCCAATCAAGATAATGCCATCAATTTAATTCACAAATGCGGTATTTTATGGAAGTAAAAGGAGACTCCTTTTCTATGCAAACAGATCTATGCAAACCATCTTATAACACTGGACTTCAGACTTGATATATTCCTGAAGACAGTGAAGATGTATTTTAGACCTTGCCAGCTGAAAGCAAACTGCTTCTGTTGGACCTTGCTGACAAGGATGGAAAAAAAGGCATTGTCAGATCAACAGCTACATATCAGGTACCTGGGGATAATTTGCTCTAGCAGTAAAACCCTATCTGGTAAAGCAGCTGCAACTGGAATCATCATTTGGGTTATAAGCCTACAACAATCCACTGTTAACCTCCAAGCCCCATCTGTCTTCTGCACTGGGCAAGATGAATGGGGATGCACACACAATGAGTGGGGATGTGCCAGAAATCACCATCCCAGCATGTTTCAATTATTTGATGGTGGCACCAATCTCTGCAATCTCCCCAGTAATGAGATACTGCTTTTGGTGTACTATTCTCCTAGGTAGAGGCAGTTCTATTTGGCCTTCTATTTGGCCTCCCTTAGTGTTCACTCCACTACTCAAGGAACTAAAATGGGGATTCTCCAACTGCTGAGTATATCAATTCTAATTATGCATTCTGAAATTGGGGAAATAACCAATGGATGGACTTGGGGACCCTTTGTGAGACAGATCTAAGCTAAAACTTCATTCATCACCTGACGCCCATGTGTCCCTATTCTGTTGGTAGACCACAAGGACAATTTGGGTCTCCTGGAATTAGTGTTAGTTCAGAGCCAGTGTCCAGTAGTTCCAAAAGGTCTAATTATCTCTCTCCCCAGTGCGCAATTTCCCTGGTAGAGGGCCACAGGTCCCTTTGGGGAAAACTTGAAGAAAAACTGACAGTATAAATTTTTGGCCGTATACCAGGGTCTTTCCTTAAGGGGACGCTGCCATCTGTTCATTCAAGGGGTTCTGGATCTATAAATATTTAAGTCTAAGAATTGATTGAAGGGTAATGACTCTTTGTTTTTATGATTCAGGCTAGATTTTTATTCACCTGAACTAGAACTTCTCTATTTATACAAATCAAGTAAGAATTTAGAAGCATTCCTACCTATTTCACCAGGAACACCACAATCAAGCAGCCAACATCACTAGTCTAGATGAAACAGACTATTTTAATTGCTGCTTTGATTCTGCTGTCCAAACCATGCTCACCTTACCTTTGGCAGTTGAGTACCACTACTTGGCCCATACCACCTTGGAATTCATTTACTCCCATTGCACTTAGGTTTCCCAATTCAGTGACTGCATTCTAAGGCCTAGCCTATACATAACAGTAATCACAGAGCTCAAGGATGCCAGGGACCTCTCACAACATATTTCTCTTAGTACTGGTTAAAGGTATCTCTTCTAGACCCTTTTAGTCTCGGTGAGTAGGTCTTAAATGACAAATCCACTCTAACATCCCAATCTCCAAGTCTACTGAAGCCTACCTTTGGTCCATATTCACCATTCCCACGCATATTCCCTGGATTCCCTGGGAAGTGTCCATTCCCACGCATATTCCCTGGATTTCTGTCTATAATCAGAAAACTCAAGTAGTTCTTTTGGAGTATAGCACATTTCCTCATGAGTCACACTTTGAACCTCACTTTTAGAGGCCTGCTGGGATTTGAATCTAGTTACAGATCTAGAAGCAAAGAGGGGTTGGTAGAGGCCGGTCTAAGGAAATCAGTTTTTTTTCTCAACATAATACTTAATTTTATTTTTTTTAATTTACATCCAAATTAGTTAGCACATAGTGAAACAATGATTTCAGTAGATTCCTTAATGCCCCTTACCCATTTAGTCCATCCTCCCTCCCACACCCCTCCAGTAACCCTCTGTTTGTTCTCTCTGTTATGAGTCTCTTATGTTTTGTCCCCCTCCGTTTTTATATCATTTTTGTTTCCCTTCCTTTATGTTCATCTGTTTTGTCTCTTAAAGTCCTCATATGAGTGAAGTCATATGATATTTGTCTTTCTCTGACTAATTTCACTTAGCATAATATCCTCCAGTTCCATCCACGTAGTTGCAAATGGCAATTTTATTCTTTTTGATTGCCATATATACACCACATCTTCTTTATCCATTCATCCATCGATGGACATTTAGGCTCTTTCCATATTTTAGCTATTGTTGATAGTACTGCTATAAACATTGGGGTGCATGTGTCCCTTCGAAACAGCACACCTGTAACACTTGGATAAATACCTAGTAGTGCAATTGCTGGGTTGTAGGGTAATTCTATTTTTAATTTTTTGAGGAACCTCCATACTGTTTTCCAGAGTGGCTGCACCAGCTTGCATTGCCACCAACAATGCAAAAGAGATCCTCTTTCTCTGCATCCTCGCCAACATCTGTTGTTGCCCAAGTTGTTAATGTTAGCCATTCTGACAGATGTGAGGTGTATCTCCTAGTGGTTTTGATTTGTATTTCCCTGATGATGAGCGATGTTGAGCATTTTTTCAGGTGTCGGTTGGCCATCTGGATGTCTTCTTTGGAGAAGTGTCTATTCATGTCTTTTGCCCATTTCTTCACTGGATTATTTGTTTTTTGAGTGTTGGGTTTGGTAAGTTCTTTATAGATTTGGGATACTAACCCTTTATCTGATATGTCCTTTGCAAATATCTTCTCCTATTCTGTAGGTTGCCTTTTAGTTTTGCTGATTGTTCACTTTGCAGTGCAGAAGCTTTTTATTTTGATAAGGTCCCAGAATCAGCATTTTCTTACAATGGCAATTGCCTCAGGGGAGGCCATTACAGCTCCCTTAGGCAATTCAGAATGAATCCCCTCAGACTTCAAACAGAGGTGGAGAAGTCATTCCCACTGGGGAATAAGAAAAAAGCTCCCAACAGATGGGGAGGTCACCAACACTGAAGGGGGGGGGGGGGGGGGCGCACTCCTCCTGGCAAAGAAAGAATACTCATCAAAACTTGGGGGCTCAATGTCTCCAGCTTCATCGGGGTCTTCTCACATGTCCCTGATCAAATTTCAGAAGCCCATACCTTCCCAATCTATATCCTCACTACAATGTATTAGCTTATATTACTCTCAACTAGTTGACTGTGAGGTTCTTGAAGACCAAGTGGCATTTATTTCTGTATCCTTCAGTAGCTACTATAGGTACCTGAAATATAGTCAGGGCTCAATAAAGATTTCTACTGAACTGAATTTTGCTTCTCAACGTATCTCAGTTGTCCATTATTTTAACTTTTATAAGCTCCATTTTGACAATTATTAAGTCCTTGTTTATGTATTTATCAGAGGTCTGCTAATTAAGCCCTTTAACTGAAATAGACTTGTTTATCGAGGGAAACACATAAAGGACTCATTTGCTCACTTTTTTCCATGATGATATAAAACTTGTTCTAACCACTAATTTTAATTTCTTCTCCAATTTAAAGTACCAGTATCATCATCAAGATAATTTTTTTTAAATCTGATCCTAACTTTAGTATGAATTACCTGTAATTTTTTCACTACCAAACTTACTAAGTAACTGAGTAAAAATTTATCTATGAAAGACTTTTAATGCTTACACACTCTAATTCCTCCAGAAAAACATAATAAAATATGTGTGTTAATGAAAAAAAAAACCAATACTCATGTCTGAAACACACTTAAAGTTCTCCTTCCCTTTACAATTGGCTATACCCCTAACAAACCTGACCCCTTATGAGCAATATTTGAAGGACTTTCTCTCTTCACCATTTTAACTAAAAATCCAAGGCTTTCCCATAAGGCAATCTAGGCACTACCAACATTTTTTATATGCCATATTGTCAGAATCCTACAGAAATGTCAACTCATGCTATTCCTCTATGAGTAAATATATAATCAAGTCCAAAAAATGCTAGCTATTGGGTGATGGCACTGACACTATTTTTATTTACTAAGTTCATTTAATAACATATACTTCCTTAACTGTGTACAAATGTCTTTGGTTGGTGTTTTGTATTTTACATTAACTAGATACCACAGAAGAATTAACTATACTTCTAGAAACACATTTTATCACCTTCAACAACTTTATGTTGCTGCCTCTGGCAGCAATATACAGCACCCAAGCATGGGATATCTGTCTGGTAATAACTAAGTAAATAAATACCTGGCCCAAAATTACACAGGATTCAAACATAGTAAGAGAAATAAAAGAAAAAAGGGAGATACACCTTGGAAATACCTAACCTGACACTCTCCTGTGAAAAACTTAGTAATATTAAGCAGGTCCTTCATATCCTTAAATTCATGACGAGTATGACAACTTGAAATTACTTGTTTTGGGAATTCTGATTGGTGAAATATGGCATTACTTCTCAAAGAAATGTCCGTATGCTTCACTGCAAAAAAAATAAATGCACCTCAGGACAGACTAATGTAAATATAAAAAAGCATCTCTAGTAACATTTACAAATAGTGGCAAACCATTTATGTCTTCTTCAAATTCAAAGGTGATGCAAATTAAGTAAAATACAAAAACTCACATATGTTTACTTTCTAAGAACCCAAAGATATAATACAACTACATTTTAACCCCATGTTCATATCAATTGAAGATAACAATCATCCCAATCTCTTCTATAGCACTGGAAATAATATTCCCAATGATGACTCTCAGGTACTGTAAGATGCTAAGCCAGTCAGCTCAATGCTTGGGGACAGGACAGGGAAGAAAAGAATTCAGTTACCTTGGATTACTAAGGCATTCAAATCCACAAGTTAAAGTATAAGAGATTCTCACCAAAGCAAAAAATACTTGGCTTCTGGTGGGCTTTCTTTACTAGGAAATCTTATTAACCAGAAAATCCAATTTCTCCAAGTAATATGTTACAGCACTGCACATAGTAAGTATTCAATAAACGCTTCTTTACTTTCCCCTTCCAGCATAATTGTTTTGACAATTCAATGACCTTTTTAATTATAATGCACAAGCCCTGTTTCCTCTATTTAATACCCAATTATAAAAGATGAAATAGCATAATATAACAGATAATAATGCTCAGAGACCACACAAGACAAAGAATACAGAATTTACAGAGTTCTCCAAGTCATTAAACAGGCAAACAGCAATAATACCAGCAACAAACAGCAAAAATAACAAACCCTGTAAGGAGAATCTGATATCCAAAATTTCCATGTCATATATATTATACATTTTTAACATACAATACACTTATGGATCATCTAATATATAATATGTAATTACATACACTATATATCTATAATTTTTAATATCTAGTTTTCAACAGAAAGTATGAGATATGCAAAGAAACAAAAAAAGTATAGCTCATATACGGGAGGGAAAGGGCAGTCAATAGAAATTACTCCTGAGGAAACCCAGACATTGTACTTACTAGACAAAGATATCAATATCAACTACTTTATATGTGTTCGTTGATATAGTCTCAAATTACCAAAGAAAACCATGCCTAAATAACTAAAGGATATTATGACAACAATGTCTCACAAAATGGAGAATATTAATGAAAAGACAGTAATCACAGAAATGAAACAACAAAAAAAAAAAATCTGTAGTTAAAAAGTACACCAACTGAAATGAAAAATTTACCGAAAGATCTCAACAGCATGTTTGAGCTGACAGAAGAATTACTGAACCTGAAGATAGATCATTTGAGATCATCCAGTCTGAAGAACAGAAAGAAAAAAAAAAATGAAGAAAATGAACAGAGCATCAAAGATTTGTGGAAAACCAGCAGGCATACCAACATATGCATATGCATAATGAGAGCACCAGAAAGAAAGGAGAGAAAAAAAAGGGGGGGTGGGCCACAGGCAGAAAGAATATTTGAAGAAATCAGGCTATGGAAGTCTACAAATTTGATGAAAAAATTACTTTACACATCCAAGAAGTTCAACAATTCCAATTAGGATAAATGTGAAGAGATCCACACTTCAATATATCATAACCAAACTTTCAAATGCCAAAGACAAAGAGAATCTTGGAAGTAGCAAGAGAGAAGCAACTCATCACATACAAGGAATCCAAGAAAAGATTTTTAATCTGATTTCTTATAAGCAACCATGAAGGCCTGATGGCAGTAGGATGACACATTCAAAGTGCTGAAAGAAAAAGACTGCCAACCAAGAATTCTATATTCAGCAAAACTAATATTCAAAAATGAAGAAATTAAGACATACCCAAATGAATAAAAACAGAGAGAACTCATCACCAGCAGTTCTTATCTATGAGAAATACTAAAGGGAGTCCTAAAGGCTGAAATGAAAGGATAATAGACAATACTTGAACCTACATAAAGAAATAAAGAACACCAGTAAAGATAACTACATAGGTAAATATAAAAAACAGTACAAAGGTATATTTGTTCGTAATTCTTTTTTTTCTCATATCTGATTTAAAAGACAACTGCACAAAGCAAATACTACAAATCTGAGTTGACAGGCATACAGTGTAGAAAGAAGTAAGTTGTGCAACAGTAGCAAAAAGAAGGGGAAGAAATAGAACTATATTATAGATTAAGCTGGTATTAATCCAAACAGACACCAAACAGACTATTATAAATTAACATATTGTTTATAATCCCCAAGGCTACTGCTAAGAAAATAACTCAAAAAAATACATAGTAAAAGAAACAAAGGAATTAAAACGGCACATTAGAAAATATCTATTTAACAAAAAAGAAAGCAATAGTAATACAGGAATTAAGGAACCAAAAAAATAAATAACCCATTAAGACATACAGAAAACGAATAGTAAAATGACAAGCATAAGTCCTATCTTACCAGTAACTATATTAAATGCACAAGGGTTAATAAAAACTCTAATTAGAAGGCAAAAATTGGAAGAATGGATAAAAAATATGATCCAATCAGGTACTGTTTACAAGAGACATGCCTGAGATTCAAAGACACAAGTAAAATCATATACACCAATAATATATTGGGGTAACTAAGTAACTTCATAAACAGAATAGTATACTATCAACAATCTGAAGTGTGGAGCATCCATTTCTAAAACCTATAAGTCAGTTAAGATCTGATTTTCATTCATCCAACAATTATTTAATAAAAACCAACCATGCTCTACTGAAGAATATAATGATCAATACAGCCACTTAGATTAGTAAAGAAAATATCAATATATAATGTAAACTACAATAAAAGTTTAAAAGTGTTGAAATCTCATGCCCATCCCCATGCTTTCATCTCCTTGGATGCCTTGGCTCCTTCAGAATGTCTTATGTATATCAGCTCCCTCATTCATCATTTATTTTCCCTTTGTTCATTAACTCAACAAATACTAACACCTATGATGTTCAAGGCACCTGTAAGGTGCTAAAGATATAATGGTAAGCAAAATTGGCCCTTGCCGTCAAGTCTGGCAAAGAGAGAGAAATAAGCTTAAAAATACATGCAACCACATAGTGTTGCAAAGATTGAGGGAAGAAAGGAATCTGAACTTCTCTGGAAGGTCAATTAAGGTTTTCTCACAGGCAGAAGCCTTGAGTACTTGCATCCAAAGCCAGAATGAGTAGGAGGCATTTCCAGTTAAATATGGAGTACTGAACATCCATGTTTACCACCATTCTCTTCTAAACTCCCACTAAAATGACAAATATATGAATAGACAATTCACAGAATTATCCATGTGACTAATAAGTATGTGGAAAATGGTCAATCTCACTAGTAATCAGGGACAGAAATAAAATATGTGGAAAAATGGTCAATCTCACTAGTAATCAGGGACAAAGATATGTTACTGACAATGACATTTATATCTACCAGATTAGCAAAAAATGCAAAAGTAATTATACCAAGTATTGGCAAGGATGGAGAGCCGTACTCTCAGATATTAATATTAAGAGTAAAAATTGGAACAATGACTTGGGAGAATAATCTAGTAATACTTAACTTGAAGATGTTCTTATAGTAAGAACCAGCAAATTCTATGACAGAACCTAGAAAAATTCATGTGCATCAGAGAAGGTGAAGAAAAAAATTCATTGCCAGGTTGTTTAAAATAGCAAAAAGAAAAAAAAAGTAATAACCTAGAAGTCCATTTAGAGAGAGGAAATTGATTAATAATTAGTAAAAGTCATACAACACGATAAATCAATGAACATGAATAAACTAGTGTTATATGTATCAACATAGATAAATTTCAAAATGTATTGTTGAATAAACAAAGGAGGTGGCAGCAAAATACACAAAATATGACACCATTTTCATGAATTTTTTTAAAAAGACATCACACGTACTTCTTATGGATACACAACCACAGTGAAGTTAAAAAGGCATGTAAGAAATTATAAACTACAACTTCAGAATAGTGCTACACTTTGGACAAGGAGAGAAGAGGATGGGTTCAAGGGTGTAAATTATAGCAATAGTAATTATTCCTTTTTAAAAATATGAAGCAAAAGGCAATGTCAATATGAGAAAAAATGAGTGGTGAGTACACTTGGATATTAATTAAATGAGTTAATTATTTGTAAAATCTTTAAAACAGTCCCCAGAATCTGCAAGCACCATATAAGTGGATACAAAAATATATACAGTATTATTACCCTAAAGGTTTGAAATATTTAATTAAAAAATTTCATAGACCTCCTATCTCACACAATTAACAAATGTTAACTCAAAATAGATCAATGACCAAAATAAAACAGCTAAAACTACAAAACTCATAGAAGAAAACATAGGGGCAAATCTTCATGACCTTCATTTGGCAATGGATTCTTAGGTATGACACCAGAAGCACAGGCAACAAAAGAAAAACTTACTAAATTGAATTTAATCAAAATTTAAAAGTTTTTTGTATCAAAGAACATTATCAAGAAAGGGAAAAGGCAATCTACAGAATGGGAGAAAACATTTGCAAATCATATATCTAGTAAGGGTCTAGTACCCAGAATACATAAAGAACTCTCAGGAGCACCTGGGTGGCTCAGTCAGTTGAGTGTCCAACTAAGGTTCAGGTCATGATCCCAGCATTGTGGGATGGAGCCCTACATAAGGCTCTGTGCTGAGCTGAGCATGGAGCTCGTTTAAAATTCTCTCTCTCTCTCTCTGCCCCCTTCCCCACTCGCATGTGCTCTCCAATATATATAAAAAATTTTTTAAAGGAACTCTTAAAACTCGACAACAAAAAGACAAACAACCCAATTTCAAAATAAGCAAAAGAAGTTAATAAACACTTCTTTAAGATACAAAAATAACCAAAAGACACTTTAAACTGCTCAATATTATCATTAGGGAAATACAAATTAAAACCACAATGAGGTAGCAGTTCACACCCACTGAGATGGCCATAACCAAAGAGAAAAAAGGAAAATACCAAGTGTTGACGAAGATGTGGAGAATTGGAATCCTCATACATTGCTGGTAGGAATACAATATATACAGCCACGTGGGAAAATAGCTTAGCAATTCCTCAAAATGATAAATGCAGAATTACCACATTATGCAGCAATTTCACTCTTACATATACGCCCAACAAAATTGAATGCAAGTACCCAAACAAATACTGGTATACAAGTGTTCATTGCAGCACTATTCACAATAGTGAATCAACACAATGGCAAAAAGGTGGGGAAATCCAAATGTCCATAAACAGATGAATGGATAAACAAAGTGTGCTAAGTGCTATATATTATATATACAACAAATTATTCAGGCATAAAAAGAAATGGAATAGTAATAAAACATAGATGAACCACAAAAACATTATGCTAAGTGGATGAAATCAGACACAAAAGGCTACACATTATATGATTTCATTTATATGAAATATCCAAAACACAGGTGAATCCATAGAGAAAGCAGATTGTGTTTGCTAGGGGCTGGGGAAAAGGGAAAATAGAAATGACTGCTTAATGGGTGCTGGGTTTCCTTCTGGGGTGATGAAAATATTTTGGAACCAGATACAGTTCCACAAAATTGTGAATGTACTAAATGCCACTAATTATACACTTTAAAATGATTACTTTTATGTTATGTAAGTTTCACCTCAATAAAAAAATAATCAAAAAGAAGTGTTTTAAAAAATGTTTGAAAGTGTCCAGGGGCAGTACTTGCTACATTACCAATACTTAAAAATAGTGGTTACTATTACTGCCATTACATATATCACAATATATCATTGCAGTAATTGGTCCATAAACACAGGTAGTCCCTATGATACCTGTGATATTGACATAACTGCTTCAATTCCAGGATCTTAACCTGTAAAATTCATTTTCTTACTACAACTTTGTATACTTCTATTTGTACTACCCTATCATTCCTACCAAACCTGTTATTCACCCCTATTGAAATTTCTAGTATCCCAAACCACTCATTATTCTCTCAGCCTATCAATAACTCCTCCTTTCTAACTCCCAACTTTCTGTTAATAATGCTAAAGCTTTTGTCTTGATTTCTTCCTTGATCACTCTTTATCCTTCTAAATGCCTCTGTTTCTTTTCCATGATTAACATTGTGTGTTATACACCAATACATACACTCAATACATTCAATAGGTAATAGACAAACCTACCCAGGGGCCAATGTTTGGGCTTCTCAATTGAGACTAATCAATCTGAGGAATAGAAAGAAAAAGAAATGAAAAGTGAACAGATCCTCAGACACCTGTAGGAAACCATCAAGCATGCCAACATAAAAACTATGGCAGTTCCAGAAGAGACAAAGGGGCAAAAAGAATACTGCAAGAAATAATGACCAAAAACTACCCTAAGTTTACTTCCCAAAGTATACTTCCCAAAGTACACACACACACACACACACGTGTACACACACACACACACACACACACACACACACACACAGAGTTCATCAATAGATACCTTCTGGAATACTTTAAGTGGGGGAAAAAAGTATATGCTGGTTAAAGAATCAGATCCACCTTATAATTCCCAATTTACCACCTAAACAATCTGCTAAATTATTTTGCTCAGATGAAAGTAACTATGATGATAATATCCATGGTCCTGCTATGTGAAAGAAAAATCATCTAAAAATTTCATGTATATGCTGCCTCACTTGTTCATAAGATTTTCTACTCCTGAGTACTTTGTAGGAATCACACCATAAAACATTTTGCAATCTGACTAGATTCTAAGTGCTCAGAGGACTTCTCATCAACCATATGGAAATCACTTTGTATGTGCATGACTGCGACACTGAGAATAACCCTGTGGCATTTCTTACCTCTCCTATTTATAACAAGAGAAGCAAGATCAGTAACACCTAAATTTGGAACTATAGAAAATAAAACTCAGTACACCAATGAAAATAAAGTCTCCTACGAAAGGTTCTTGCAACAAAAGGTACTATACAAGTATCCTTAACTAATATGACTGTGGAAAAAAATCACATATACTAAATAAGCAGGAGATATTTTACACCATTCCCTTTAAGCAGAAACTAGTCCTAAAAAGAAATTAATAAAATATACCTCTTCTGCATAACAGACAAAATAAGTAACTTAAAATATCTAAATGCCTCGTGAAAACCATCAACAGTTAATAAACACTGTTTTCCCATTCAGCAGAATAGAAAATAAATCTTCATTTCAATTTGTCCTGTGATTCAAATGGGTGGCCCATTTAATGCCATTCAGGTTTCATAGGCTTATTTTCAATTTTTCATGTCCAATGTGGGCAAACTGTTGGAATGAAAGGTATAACCTCATGTTAAGTTGTCTTTATTAAATCCATAATTAAAATAATGATACTCTCACTTTTACCAACTATCTTTAATGATGTCTACACATGTAGACATGTAGTTTTTTTTTTAATGTTTTTATTTATTTTTGAGAGAGAGACAGAGTGCGAGCAGAGGAGGGGCAGAGAGCGAGGGAGACAGAATCCGAAGCAGGCTCCAGGCTCTGAGCTGTCAGCACAGAACCCGTTGTGGGGCTGGAACTCACTGAACACGAGATCATGACCTGAGCCAAAGTCAGTCACCTGAGCCACCCAGGTGCCCTTACCCATGTACTTTTCTAGTAATGTTCATGTGAGTCCCTATCAGTGAAGCACATCCACAGATTAATGGATCTTACATAATACTGCAACACTATCCTTACCACAATGGTAGAAGTTCTGAATTCTCATAATACAAAAGTAAAGTATCTTGAAATGATCGTGCAGATCGTGCAAATCTTACCACAAGGTTGGACACAACATAAAAGGCAATTTGGCTGGCCTCTGCATTAGCTAGGCCTTCTTTTGGTAGGAGATGCACATGGTCAATGATAACAAGGCTGGCAAAGGGGGAAAAAAGTCAGTCTTCCCCAAATAGCAGGAAAAAGTGACTTCATGCTTTACAAAACAGTGGTTACTTAGTTCATATAGTTACTCTATATGACAACAATGTGTTGGGCTGAGTTATGTAAATACCAAAACGGACATACCCTTCTAAGGAAAACCACTTCGATAGAATTATTACATGCTGCATTTTAAAGTGAATAACATTAACTCTGCTCTTCATCTATTAAACCTGTAATTTTAAAAAATGCTTCCCATTTCAAAATTTTAAAAATTATATCCTTTGCTAGTAATATTAAATATATCCCTAATTCTTTAAGTAGGATTATACGTCCTATAGCTAACACTCTTTGTAAAAGTAAAAAAAAAGAGGGTACAGGTAAAGAATGTCTAACTAATTTAAAATTTAAAAATGTACAAAGACATAAATTTGGATAAACATTTTACAAGTGACTGATACCATCTCTGTTGAGTTATTAATTTGCTTAATGAGTTTATTCTAAGCATCAAAATTAAAACAGATTCAGAATAAACACAAGATACACAAAACAATTACAAGAACTCAGTATTGGTAGTATAGCATATGAATAAAAGACAATTCAGGAAGACTTGTTATCAAACCCCTGCTCTACGACTTACTATTAATGCAACCTTGGATAAATTTGCTCACTTGTATGAGACTCAATTTCTCTGGCTATGAAGTGGGAAAAATACTACCTACCTCGAAAGGTACTGGGTGGAATTCAAGAAAACAACAGACAAGGAGTTTTTAGAAACTCTGCATATGCAACTATATAATGCTAGGCTCAAAGATTTCCATAATTCTTATCAAAAGAACATGAAAAGTATTTCACACTACACTAAACGCATCCAGAATTCTATCTAGATTATTGGCAGCAAAAAAACAATGTATGCAGAAAAGCTGTTCAATCATTTTAGACTCTAAACCTATAAAAGAAATGGTTTGAACTAGATAAAATATAAGGTACTCTGAGTTTCTAAACTTCTAGGATTCTATCTTAAAGTGATGCCCAGAAAGTCAATATGTTGACTACCACATTTTGCTCCAAAATTTATTATGATAAATAACCCAGAGGACAAATTCTAAGAATATCAAATAAAACAAAGAGGCAGTGTATATTAAGAATCTGAAGAGAGGTGTCTGGGTGGCTCAGCCAGTTAAGTCAGTTAAGCCAACCCTTGATTTTGGCTCTGGTCCTTATCTCACAGGTTCGAGCCAGGAGTAAGGTTCTGCACTGACAGGGCAGAGCTTGCTTGGGATTCACTCTCTCTCTCTATCTAACCCCTCCCCCACTCTCATAAACACAGGTGCTCTCTCAAAAAATAAACTTTAAAAAAAATCTTACCAGAGTTATGCACAAAAATGTTTAATGTTAATTCTAATGGGGAAAGCTTAACTATAAATCAAGAACTTACAAATCAAGTTCTCAAAAAATTCATGATGTAGTGAGCACTTACAATGTAATGCTACTGAAAAGAGAAAAATATAAAACAATATTTACAATTTTGTTTTTAAAATGTTTTCAGAAGAAAAAGACCAAAAGAAAAACCAGCAAAATGTTTGCAGAACTTATTTCATGTTAACAGAAATGGGTTAGCGTTTTTTTCTTCATAGGATTCTTTATTTCCCAATTTTCTACTATAATCTACTATGATTTCCACAATGAAAAAAAATACAATATTCATCCATGCTAAAATAGCAAACTAGAGGCTAACAAAACTTCCCCTATCTGATGAAAACTGTTTACAAAAAACCTAGAGCTAACTATTTAATGGTGAAAGACTACATGCCTTACCTACTAAGATAAAAAACAAGGCAAGGATGCCTACTCATACTTGTCCTATTCAACATCATACTGGAGGTTCTGGCCAGTGCAATCAGACAAGAAAATGAAATACAGCTGACCCTTGAACAACTCAAGGGTTAGAGGCACCAACCCTCTCACTGTCAAAGATCCACATATAACTTTCGACCTAATGATGATTTTAATTGTAAATTATACCTCAATAAACCTAAATTTCAAAGGACACAGGACATGCCCTTTTGAAAATTACACATCAAATTAAATGAGCTACCTCCAGTTCACTGGGTTTGGGGGTGGGGGTAAGACAGTGAGGAAACCAAAAAATCCTTAGAAATATTGCAAACAAAAAAAATCAATTTACCATCAAGATTTATCAATAAGAACAGATACTGATACAAAGAATTAATCTAAAAAGAGTTGCCTTTTTTATTAAGCACTGTTTGAACAGAAAATAACAAAATTTGATTAGCTAACAAGACCAAAGGTCACAAGCAACAGGTTGATAAAGGAACATTGTGATTATGAGCCAGAATTCAGAAACAACTTACCTAACATTTCACTTGCAATTTACTAATGGAAATGGTCTCATCCAGCCCAATGCACTGCCACCCCAACTTCTATTAAGAGAAATACAATAAACTTTCAAATAGCTTTCTTTATTTGTAACAATCCTATATACTTTATAAGTCATGTATGTACAAGCTAGGGGTGCCTCTTACTTGGCAAATTCCTATTTATCCATTTAACCTTCAGATCAGCTCATTAGTAACCATCGTTCTTTCTTTCTTTCTTTTTCTTTCTTTACTGTCACTAATAATAATAATAATAATAATAAAGTGCTGTCCTGTCACTAAAAAAATAAGTAAGTGCTGTCCCTCTCTGATGACTCTGCAGTTTCTTTTTTCTGGTGTATTAAAATGATTACAAAAGCTCTAAAAAGTTTTGAGCTGATTGATCCAATAAGAAGATACATTTTCCCATGTAATAAAAGAGGTAAATTTTAACTTTCATCACTTTGTTTTATGTTTATTCCATTTGGCTTATACTGTTGCTAGGAAACCAATTCATAATAAGATTTCCAAGCACACAGAACAACCCTAGCCAGCCAACTTTGTAACCAGGGCAATTGGCGACCACACAATTTACTGGCTAGCCAGCACCACACAGGTGCGCTCTCCCTGGCATCCCCCTTGCTCCATTTACCTAACAGGTACAGTAAGTACAGCCAATTCCTTCATTGCAACAGAAATTGTAGCACAGGGCAAATGGGATGATTAGAAGTGTAGAACTCTCTGATGTCAGAGAACAAAGTGAATCTATTGTCACTCCCTGTGGTCCCACCCAACTAAATATTCTGGGTATTTTGTCTTAAATTGTACGGTGAAATGTTAGCCCAACCCAATCACTCCACCAGGAAGCATTCAAACTACTCCCAAAAGCCATCACCAACTACCGCCCGGATAAATATTTGGAGAGGATGGTGGTATCAATATCTTCACAGTTCAGAAGGGAAGGGAAGTAAAAGAGTCGGAATTCTTAAGGGGACGCTGAGTCACCTAAAGCTGTGGCCAGGATTTCACCCTCCAGGAAATCAGGCTCTGCCCCAACTCGCATCACTGAAGCAAGTAAAAGTAGCAGCAACACCATCCTACCAAAAAAACATCCAGCTCTACTTTTAATAGGGTTACCACTCCTTAAAGTGAAGCCAGAAATAGATTTCATGTCCAAAGCTTTCCACCACAGTATACAACTTGGGCAGACGGAAGAAACATCTTTATTGTGGGGAAAGGGGGCGCACTTACAGGGATGATGGATGCCTCACCACTTGGAAAGTTACTGGCTCCTGCCGTAACCTCAAAATGCCCCTTGTATGGCAACATGTGGCCCAGAGTATCTATAAGGTAATGTGGCTGACAGGTGTTATAAAGCTTTTACACCGGTGTACACAACGAAGCAGAGGGGGAAACATAAATCAGGCGCCATCGGTGAAAACTTGGCAAGGATCTAAGTCTCTGTTCGGTGGGAGCTTCGGTGACACAATAATCACGTGCACTTGTCCGTAGACGTTCGGAAATACTGGATTCTGGAATGTACAAGGGCTGAAACCTGCCGGCAGAGCAAGTACCGGTTGGCACTCAGGGCCGAGGCAGCAGGGATCCGTTTCAGCCCGAAGCAGGTCACACCTCCAACTCCCGGTCCCGGCCACCTCGGAGGGGAGAGGCCGGAGCTAGCGAGAGGCGGAAGCCGGGCCGCGTTCCCCGCCCGCGCCCAAGCCGCCTCGGGCGCGCCCCCGTCTCACGCGGCCCCGGCCCCCCAGACCCAGGCCCGGAAGGCGAGCTTCCATTTACCTGCTCCCCGCTCTGGCTCCCGCCGCCGCCGCCTCCGCGCCGCTCACCCAAACTGCCAGGTGAGCCACCCCAGCAGACGGCCCCGCAAGCGCACACCCGGGGCACGACCCCAAACCCGTCGTGGGGGAACGCGACCCCAGCCACACAAGTTGGGATAGCCCACGCACCACCCGGCTTCAAGCACCTCTGCCCCCGGAAGTTGATTTCCTCCAAGGCCCGCCCAGAGCTGCGCTTGTCACTCAACGCCAACACGCGCGTCACGTGACCCGAGCTGAGGGCCCCATCTTCAGAGCCACGCCTCTAATGGCTTGAGTAGTCCATGGAGGGTTGCCTTCTGAAAGGGGTTGACGCAGAAACTACCTCCTGTTGATTATAGCTTGTCATTCCTCTAGAATGACGGACGCAGTTCCTATGCCTAATGTATGCAAATAAAACCATCCGCAAAATGATACTCCCATCTGGGATTCTATAGGACTGTTCCTGAGAAAAGCCTGCCTGATGTTTTCACCACCTCCAGGCAGAGTTCAATAAAAACGAACTTAGCCAAATGCCTGACAGGTAGTAAGTGCTCAAGAAACAGTTGACTGGACGACTGCTCCATTTCTTCTCTGCATATCTGAACACTCAAGCACCGGAAGGCACCTAAACCCAGAGCCTCTCCAGACCATATGACATCAGTCAAAGACTCTGCTTGAGAATTATTTTTGTTCTTGGCCTCAGCTCCGGATCACAGCAACTTATATATGCCATCTCTGTTTCAGAGACAGTTTATTTTCAGCTGCCAAGCCACTTTTTTCCAAGCCTTCAGTCAAATAATTTCTCCTGAAGAAAAAGAAAAGAGAATGACATAACTGTCAGGGTTTTATTTCAAAAGAAGTGTGGTTATATAGATTTTTTGTGTGTGTTCATATCAAAGTGTCAATAACTATTAAAGAGGAACAGTCAACTAGCAAGTCACTTGTCAATGATTCTTCCATCTTTGACATGGGAGAGATTTGAAGAACATTTATTTAGCAATTTTTTTATTAAATGTCTACTTGGCTTACTGGAGTAAGTTGTGGCAATCTGAGAATGGACCAGATTTCATTCAAGATGTTTGCCTTCAAGGAGTTTATAGTCTAGTGGGAAAAATAAACAAGTAAAATCTGGGAACTTTGAGCATAAATCTCTGGAGCATTCATAGTCATTGTATAACAGGAATTCTTTAACATTTTGGATGTTATTTTCTCATCTTTCCACTGAACAAAATTGACTCAAGCCTTTAATAATCTCTGCTATGTACTTGCAGTGGAAAATGTCAACAAGTAATCCTAACAATTCTCCAGGAAGTGGAGGCTCAGGTGGTTAATGAGTAGTCCCAATATTGAGCTCAAAAGTCGGTCTTCTACATCCATTTTTTCTGTCGTGTGTTTCTATCATGAACACGTTTCCATTATAGCAGACTGATGCTTTCTTACCCAAATTTATTCACCTATCTACTAGACCACGAAGTCAAAGACCACTTTTCATTTGTATATCTGTGAGTCTACTTCTTATTTGTTTTTGTATATGCATCAATATCATAGTATTTAGTGATTAGAAGAAAGATATTCAATAAATGCTTCTTAAACCAAGTACAGTTACCTTTATATCATTTTGTGTCTCATCCCTTTCTGCTGGAAACCTCAGATGAGTTTCTGAGAGTTTTCATTGATATGTCTGTATGTTTCCTCCGTCCCACTTACTCCAATATTCAATATTAAACAGACTTACGATAATAACAGAAACTAATACTTATGGAACATTTTCTATGTGCTGGCATAATTATGTGACTGGCTAAATATTTTGAATCTACTCATTTGTCATAACGTTAATCCTCCAAAGTAAGTATATTAATATATTCACTTTTTAGGTAAGGATAAAGAGTTACGGAGAGTAATTTAACCAAGTGGTAGAGCAGGATCCAAAGCCAGGTCTGCCCGATGAAAGGATTTGTTTATTCACCACAACACACTGCCTCTGCTTTTCCACATCATTTGTTTATCAGTGGATCCAAATTTCACCACCTCCATGAAGTCTTTCCCTTCCTCACATAGTAATCTGTACTTTTTATTTTTTAGTCTAAACTCAATGGTTTTTAGTATATTCACAGAATTGTACAACCATCACCACAATCAACTTTGGAATATATTTATCACCTCAAAAGGAAATCTCGTACCCTTTGTCAGTCACTCCCCATTCCTCCCATTCCCTGCCCCTTAGGCTTAGACAGACACTAATCCACTTTGTATCTTTTTAGGTTTGCCTATTCTGGACATTTCATATGAATGCAATCATGCAATATGTAGTCTTCTGTGACTGGCTTCCTTAACTTCACATCATGTTTTCATAGTTCATTTAACCATTCCTCAGTTGGTGGACATTTGAGTTGTTTCCACTTTTGGGCTATTCGAATAATGCTTCTACAAACATTCATATACAAGTTTTTGGGTAAACATAACATTTTCATGGATATATATACCTAGGAGTTGGATTGCTGAGCCATTTGCTAATTCTGCTTAACCTTTTGAGAAACCGCCAGATTGTTTTCCAGAGTGAAAAACATTTTACATTCCCACTAGCAATGTGTGAAGGTTCTAATTTCTCCATAGTCCTCTTCTTATCTCCTCAAGAATTTAAGTGTACTAGAATTTATCCCTCTGTTACGTTAGGACTTATGACTCTATTACTTTTCAGGGTATTTTTCATAAGCCATCTTGTATTATTATTTACCTTTGTAATGCATGTATTTGCAGGCCCATCACCCTAATAGATTGTGACCTTTTGAGATGAGAAACATGGTTCCTGCCCTCAAGAGGATCAAATTTGGAGAAAAAGGTAGATAATGATATCAAATAGGGTGAGAACAAGCACTGAAATCAAGTTTATTGTTAAAATGTGGAGGAGGAGCACCTCATTCAACCTGCGTTCAACAAAAGTACTTCTCAAAAATGTCAAGCTCAAGATGAGTATTGAAGAACCAGTAGGAATTGGCCAAGCTAAGAAGAGACAAAGAGTGCTCCATACACAGGCACGTATACCTTTGTATGTATCTCCTTGCCTATGAACTGTAGAGGTAAGTATAATGTGGAGGTCGGTATAGTGGAGGCAAAGGTGTGAATGTGTGGGAATGTGACAGGAGAAATGGGAACTGTAGATGGGTCAAGAGGAATGGAGAATTTTATAAACTGCGAAGAAGTTTGAAATCTATCCTGTAGGCAATGGAAAATAAATGGATTGTTTAAGTGGGGTTGGGGAGAATTACTTTAGCAGCAGTGTGCAGGTTGGATTATTAGATAGGGAACAGGTTTTTCTCTGGAAAAACAGGGAAAGAAGACTGATAGAACAACTAGAATGAGGAATTGTGGAAGCCCGAGTAGAGGTGGTACCCATGAAATTGGCTAAAAGGATTTGAAAGGCATGTAGGCAGCAAAAACATAGGAAAGAACTGAAGGTGTATTCCTGGTTCCTGGTGCTATTCAAAGAGCCTACGTAGGGGATTCAGGAAGAAGATGCTACACTTGCTGGTAAGAATAATGAAACGCCACAACTTAGTCCTATTGCAGTTTATATGCAGTTGCAGTCATCCACAGAGATGAGATGGATGTCCACCTAAAAGCTGGTCCACATTTCAAGACTTCTGATGCCACACATGCACCAAGAGGATGTAAGAAGATTTATTGGTCATGTAATGAGACTTTCCAGGAAGAGCAGGGTAGGTTTCCCAAACAAGTCCAAAATGGCTGGGAGAAGGGTGGAAGGAGGTTGGAAGAGAGACTGGCTCTTGGGGGTTTTATGGTGGCTAGGGCATGGTGCTAGGGTGAAAATTCCTACGTAGGGGCCAAGGCTTGTGTGGCTTGAATTTCCCACTGGCACCAAAGAAGGGAGCACCCATGCTTTCTCATCAGCCTGCACAGATGTAGGGCAAGAGGGAACAGATGAAGGCTTGAAAGTTGTCAACCTTCAAACACCAAATATGGAATCAGAGTCATTACTACGTATGTTTAGAGTTTAGTTTCATTTTGTTTACTCCAACAGGAAAATAATGTAATTGTTATATCTTTATATGCTTTGAAAATGATTGTAGCGGATACTTGCCTTCTCAAAATCTATTCCACTCTTCCCACACTGTGTGGCACACACCTGAGAAATTTGGGTGGAATTAACCTCACCTTTATCCCAAAGTGAATCTAATCAGGATAACCCTGACCTATGATGTTCCCTTAGCCACATATGGTTTGGGATTGAGCACCAATCATAGGACTTTTGCTCCAAAATTGTGTAGTATGGCTCCCTCTCCCTCTCGATGTGAATGAGAAAGCATATGATCCTTGTTGCCGAAGGCAGTCATTTTGTGACCAAGAAAATGAAAGAGAAATGGAGCTGAAACCCTGATCAAATAAACAAAGATCTGTAACATTGTATATAAGCAAAAGGATGTAAAATACAAACTGTGAAATTATTAAATAAGCACTTTTCTGGCCCCTTTCTCTTTCTACACTCGATTGTTCCATTATGTGAGCCTTCAAATCAAACCAGCATGGAGTCTGACCGTTTTGCTACTCTCCCCAGTATTGAATACTGAATAGTGTATTGAATATTGGTTAAGTCAGTTTGAATTGATACTTTCCCTCAAGATACTTTCCTGTACGTAATGTGATATAAATGTGCACGTATGTGTTACTTAATTTACTTTATCCCCTAATGGTTGTCAGTTGCCATAATCTAGATTTCCCACCTTAGATGTATTCAGCTGGCATTTAATCAGAAAGACTGCATTCCAAACGTAGCAACCATAAATGTTTCTGCTATCATTATCTTCCATTAACGCCTGAGACTTTGCTAATCAATGGATGTGATAAACAGGTTTTCATAAGTGAAATTAGGGGCTCTCTATTAGCATAATGGATGTTATAAATTGACTCTCATTGATGAACCAGTGGTGTTCATGATACAAAGATTGAATAAAATATTTCAGAGACAGTCCCTACCTTGCATGACCAAGGTTATAAGAAGCTAGCAAACTCTGTAGTCTGCACTTTTAGGAACAGCACCCTTCAGACCCTCAAACAAAAAATGTCTAAAATCCTAATAATCTTCAGTATGCCAACGATGGAACAGTTTAATTTCTGCTTAACTGGAGGAAAAATCACGCTCATTATGGAGGTGACTGGAGACATCATGCTTATTATGGAGACAAGGAATAAATTACTTGTGCCCTTCCCTCCCGACTGTAGGTTCATTTTTTAGAATATCCCCAATGCAGATGCCATTAAACTGAGATCTTGGGATGGGCCGTTAAACTAAATTCAGACTGGCAGAGTGTGAAGGGCTACTAGTAAAGAGAAATTCCAAGATATAAAAACTTGGACTACACAAGGTCTCTGACCATAGTTACTTGCCTACAGAAGCAACAAGAAGCAATTAGTTCAAAAACCTAATATTAGCAGGAAGATATATTATTAAATAAACCTCAAACCCGACTGATAATAGCCTGTGACTATTTAATTTTAAGCCTCAGACTTCTATATTCAACCTAATAGGAAATAAGCTGCCAAAATAGTGTAACCTCTTAAAAAGAGCATCTTCCCCCAATGACCATCTCGGACGGGGCCATAAAGAACACCGAAAGCAAAACAGTACCTGCCAAAAGAACCCATACCACTGCTATCCAGGAATCCTAACTATTCCTGTCTACAGATTATGACAAAGATCAGTGACTACTATGTAATGTTTCCAGATATACCCTGTTTAATTGGGAGTTTTCATTGCAATTACTTTGTCCTTTCTCTTCCATTGCATTTTGCATTTGTTCTCAGTAGGTGACTTGTCACTGGTTGCTAGAGCACAAGGAACTCCAGATGAAGATATAACACTTTGCAGAGACAGAAAGAAGATGCTCACTAATTACAGTGGTGGTGAGCAATAGGGTACACTACAGTGGATGTGGTAGTTGTTATCCAAACATGCATTTCACTCTGCCCCCATTGTGTAGTATTCAGATATATTGGATGAGCTTAACCCTAACCTTTTCCACGGTTAGTCCTAATTGGTGGAAGCCAGAAGTTACTCCCAAACCCCTTGCCACCATAAGTGGGGGCAGGCAGACCCAGTCCCAAGTCAATCATGGCATTACCCTAACCATAAGAATTGCTTCAGGGATCATCCAATAGGCACAAAACTCAGGACCAATGTTCAGTGCTTGTTGGAAGGAACTTTCTGTCTTCCTGAGAATCCAAGCGGAAAAGCGTGTAATTCCTATTGCTTTTAATAGTCATCTTGTGACCATAAAGGAAACCAGTCTGAGGATAAAAACAGATACAGATTATAGAAAAAAGATGATATAATTCAGAGAAATGGAGCTGAAGCTTTGATCAAATCAGTTCTAAAGCTTCTCTCACCTCTATAGGACTTTTCATTTCTCCAAACAATTTTCATTTATCATTTAATCCAATGTGAGTTAGGTTTTCTGTTACCTTCAATCCCGAGAGTTTTAACTGGTAGAAAGATTTTGTATCTCTGTCTTCATATTAAATGTCAGAAAATGAATTGTCATTTTCTTAAAATGGGATTTTTTTCCACCTTCTTCACTTTCCCTTTGTCTATGTTCATGCCAGAGTGAGACTGAAAATGATGTACTGTCCCTGAGCAGTTCTTTAAGATTCATATGATACTCAGCTTTCACATTAATCCAATGGAAACTATTTCAGATATGTTTTTAGAACAATATATATAAAATATGGAAAGAGTACACTAAGAAAGTCTTCAATCAGGTCCCTCCTCTAAGCAGGTCTCTTATGAATTCTGTGCAGCATCTAACCCATTTATGAAATCTCCATTATGTAGGAGATACATGATCTCTCACTTCACACTAGTTTGCAAGTTGTCATTAGCCACCATTTTGGTTTGCACAGTTTGGCTTGATTCATAACTGGGCAAAAATCACTCCCTTAATGTCTAAAAAACTTTTGCACAGTGAAGGAAACCATCAACAAAATGAAAAGGAAAACTACTGAATGGGAGAAGATATTTACAAATGATATGTCCCATAAAGGGTTAATGTCTAAAATATATAAAAACCTTATACAACTCAACACCAATATATATATATATATATATATATATATATATATGATTAACAAATAAGCAAAGGACCTGAATAGACATTTTTTTCAAAGACACACAGATGGCCGAACAGATACATGAAAAAATGGTTAACATCACCAATTATCAGGGAAATTTACAAATCAAAACTACAATCAAAACTACAATGCAATATCACCTCACAGCTATCAGAATGGCTAGTATCAAAAAGACAAGAAATAAGTGTTCATGAGGATATGGAGAATAGGAGCCTTTGTGCACTGTTGATGGGAATGTAAATTGGTGCAGCCACTGTGGAAAACAGTATAGAGGTTCCTCAAAAAGTTAAAAATAGAAGTGCCATTATAATCCAGCAATTCCACTTTGGGGTATTTATCTGAAAAAAAAAAATGGAAACACTAATTGGAAAAGATATATGCAGTCCCACTTGTTGCAACATTGTTTATAGCAACCAAGATATGGAAGCAACCTAAGTATCCATCAATAGATGAATAAATAAAGAAGATGGGGTACACATACATAAAGGAATATTACTCAGCTATAAAAAAAGAATGAGATCTTGCCATTTGCAACAACATGAATGGACTTAGAAGGCATTATGCTACATGAAATAAGAGAAAGACAAATATATGATTTCACTTATATATGGAATCTTAAAAAAAAAAAGGCAGGAACAGATTCATAGATACAGAGAACAGACTGGTGGTTGCCAAAGAGTTGGGGGTTGGGGGGGATGGGCCAAATAGGTGAAGGAGATAACGAGATACAAAATTCCAGTTATAAAATACATAAGTCGCAGGGATTTAAAGTACAGTATAGGGAATATAGTCAATAATAATATAATAACTTTGTATGGTGACAGATGATAACTAGACTTGTTCTGATTATTTTGTAATGTACATAAATGTTAAATCACTATGTTGTACACCGGAAACTAGGATAAAATTGTATGTCGACTGTATGTCAATAAAAAAAATATGAACTTCTTCTCTTATTATCTCAGTGCCTAATACACAAAAAGAAGCCAGCATGTCATCCATGTAATCATTATAATAAATTAATAAAAAACTAATTTACATAATGAGCTGCATTTAACTATGTACTCCAAATGATAACTCAGAGATGAAGCACATGTGTCCACTCTACTTCCTTTACTCTTCATTATATCCTTAAAAATAAAGCATCCGTGGAATGAAACTGTCTAAAAACATTAAAAATCAATGCTGGAATCTTTTTTATATTTTAGATTAATTCTAACACCTAAATTATTCACATAATTCCCAATGCTTAAATGTCACATCTCTGGCTGCTAAACAGTACTTTTTATGACAATATTGAAAAATCAAAAAGTGAGCTAGGTTTTGCATCTATATTAAACCATCATATTGCTTCTTTAGAAGTTACTCTACCACTTTTGCAGATGGAGCAAGCAATACTCTGGGCAGAAAGCCATGTGAGAGCTGCTACAATAAAGATAAATTGAATTTAAATTAAACTTTTTCAAAAGTTTTGGTGCACCACAAAATTAACACATCATGAGAAAACTCCGAAGTTTGAAAAATGGAGTTTGAAAGACCATGGTCGAACCCCACTCAGCATTCTCCCCACGCAGCATTCTCCCGAGAATTGATCACTTTTTTAAGTTGACCAGGAAAAGCCAAGTACTGCATATGAACAGTGGAAGGCCCTTCCATTTATTTCTCTTTCTTTAAGTCTTGGATATTAATTCTAATGATAAAGAGAATCCCATGTCCTTATACCAATCTGAAAGTTGTCCCTATTGGAGACCAACTCTGCCTGTGCATTTCTTACATTGTTACTGCAGGAGTAACTGGAAACAATTTAAATTATAAATAAATGAAAGACTAGTCAATTTTTCCTTTGATAATAGTTTTCTAAGTTCAAAAGCATAGTTATAAGGATATAAAGTTATGAGGATATTAAGGCACAGGGTGTATGAGACCTGCAGTTGTGTAAATCTGTTTTTGGGAATAAGCCACAAACCCACTGCTTTTTTAGGGGAAGAGGTGACTATACTAACAGCCAAGGTATTGTTTTGCCTGTTATTCACATTATAAGTTTTTGTATTATTTTAACACATTTATCAGAATCTTTGCTTAAGATGTGTCTTAAACCCCAACATAATTATGATTTGCCTAATTTTTCTACCCCAAATTACAATGTAACAAATGTTAACAATGCCTTTAAATAATAGTACCTAAAGATTAAGTAACAATAAAATTAGCTTTTACCTCACCAAAGTTTTTTTTAGTAAAATTAGGTTTATGAGATACCCAAATCTAGATTCTTATGAAAATACTTGATAGGCTTTTGAGTAAAATATGGATTATATGAGTCCTGTTACAAAGAGTATGAACAATGGTATGCTCTGTTTTCCAGTAAAATGTTATGAATCCTTGATGACTATGTGATTATTGCATAGGCAACATGTCACCCAAGTTTATAATAGCATGAAGATATTGTTAACAATCTATAGTAATATGAATATGCTTTATATTCAGTACATGTAAATGTAAGATCGATAGGTAGCTCCTAACTATATGTATTCACTAAAACATACATGCATTTGAGACTACCAGCCACTGTCTCTTTACAGAAATTCACTCCCCCATCAACTTCAACAAAATTATTCTCTGCGGATTCTCTGACTTTTCAGACCAGTCTTGTGATCTTCATTCCAATTCATAGGGTCTTCCTTCTTCTTTATCCTCCACTTCAAGTAGCTGTTCCACAAGTTTTCATCCTTTATTCTCTTCTCACTCAGATTTAGCCATTCTCTGTGGTTAATTTTTTCTACTGTCCACCAACTTAATCTCCTTAATGCATATGATTCTGGAATACACTGGCATCTTCTGTATAGAGTCTTCTCACTCAGCCTACATTAATGCATTCTACATGTCCACAAAATTCATGCATATTATCCACCTTTGATCCCATGGAAGTTTTTTTTTTTTTTTTAACTCTCCAGCCACAATTATCTCTTGAGTTCAGAATATACCTGAATATAGTTGCCTATGAGATATGCACCTAGATGTCCCATAGGCAAATTACATGTTCCACAACAAACTCATTATCCATCCTCCACAAAACCTTTCTGTTCAACCTCACTTAATTGCTTTTGTATGGTCTGCATTAGTTAGGACACTAGTTTCAGCAATTTTAACAAAGGCTGGAAAATAGTGACTTAAACAAGCAAAGTCTTGATTTCTATTTCACATGCAAAGTAATCCAGGGCTGGTCTGGTGGTTCCATAGAGAGCCATCACCCCCTCCTCACATCTTGTTGCTCTCCCAATTTTTAAAACATGGCTTTTTTTGCATGGTCTGATTGACATGCTCCGGTTCCTGCTATCATGTCTGCATTCTAACTGGCAGAAAAAGGTAAAGGAGGAAGTAAAGGTAATACGTCTTCTTTTTAAGTGGACGGCACAGAAGGCACACATTTGACTTCAATTCGCATCCCATTGGCTAGAACTTTGCCATATAACCATGCTTAGCTACAGGGGAAGCTGGGAAATGTGTTTTGTTGTTTTTTTTTTTTTCAGCTGGGCAGCTTTTGTGCCCTGCTAAAACTCAGAGATTCTATTACAAAAGAGGAAGGGGATAATGTATTCTGGAGAACAACCATCAATCCCTCTCACATCCAGTACTGTAAGAAATTCTTTGACCCTCTTTCCTCTACTTCCTTTCTGCTACTGCTTTGTTAACATGTATTTGTTCTTCCCATGTATATGCACACTTGGTTTTTGATGCTGTAATCTGAATGAGATGGAAAAAAATGCACTCACAAATCATTGGCTATATACTGTGTACCTAAGGCTGTACTAATTCACTCTAACAAAGTGGGTTAACTCTAACAAACAACCACCTCTGACACCATCAGTAGCTGTGATCAGGGATACTACTTGATTGAGCTTGAGATAGTCTATGGTCAACTTCCAGGTGCCATCCAGTTTTTGGAGGAGCCAGACAAGTGAATCAAAATGGAGATATGATGGGCCCACTACCTATGAATTCTTTAACAACTTATTCTAGGCTTTGCAGGCCATGCAGTTTCTGTTGCAGCCAGTGAACCCACTGTAAGCTAAACCTTGGACAGAACTCCATTTTTTAAATTGCCTTTCATATGCTTCCATTCTAACTGGGGGCCCTTGATGATGTGTTAGGCTTCAATTTTGCTATGATTCTAAAACTGCTTTAAAAAAATAAAGTTTATTAATTTTTTAAATTAGAAAGCCCTATAGGAGGAAAAGGTGTCAACATCATATACACTAATAATCAAAGTCATTTTAAAACAAGCCTTTTAGGGGCGCCTGGGTGGCTCAGTCGGTTAAGCATCTGATTTCAACTCAGGTCATGATCTCACAGTCTGTGAGTTCGAGCCCCGCGTCGGGCTCTGTGCTGACAGCTCAGAGCCTGGAGCCTGTTTCAGATTCTGTGTCTCCCTCTCTCACTGACCCTCCCCCATTCATGCTCTGTCTCTCTCTGTCTCAAAAATAAACGTTAAAAAAAAATTAAAAAAAAAAAAACAAGCCTTTTAAATTCTATGACCCTGGTGGTTGTTTTTCACTCTTTGGTTGGTATCCATTAAAAAAAATTAGACATAAGAAAAAGCAAAAGAAGAATTTTATATAATAGGTTATAATATTGTGTTAATTCACACATAATGCTATTAGTTTCCCTGTTTGATTTATGAATATTTACTTTATTCTATAAGGGTTTACAATAATGAAAAATACACAATATATCCTGTTTGATTAAATGGTTACTAGGCAGAGTTGGTAGCTATTTAATCAAAGCCTGAGTAACATTATTTCTGTGGTGAAAAACAAATTTTGTTTATACCAGTTCTCCTCATGGTACCTTTTCAGTCACATAACATACAACAGTACAAAGACTGGGCTTAAATACTTCTTACATATATGATTAATACTTAAAGCTTTAAAATAAATATTCACCAGTGTATGATATCATGGGAAACATAGAGTTTTGGAGGTTAAAGGAGCTTACATGCTATTTTATTTAAACTTCTCTCTGAATTCATTTATCCCTTCACCCACATTTAAGCAACAATTCAGCAGAAACCAGTATAAAACCTCCCACAGAATGTTTTTTTTCACTTGAAAGTAAAATAAATTAACAAAAAGTAAAAACTAGTTTACTTAATTTGCATGTAAACAGCCTCAGAAAATTAAAAGATTGAGAGTCAAGAAAGGATTTTAGTTTAAAGTAATTTAAACTTTCAACTACATAATAAAGAACATAAGGAAAAATTATGCTTTCATTTTAGAAGGTTAGAATAGGCTTCTAAAGCAAGGTCAGTTTCTTGGAGTTTGAAGAGTCAAAATTTTTATTAAAGGGGACTTTCCTTTTTTAAACAAGATTAGCATGCCATCAAACAAAAAGATGGCACTATTCCACGTTTTTGCAAGTCTTTTTATTTCTTCTTCAGAAAGGCAATATCCACTTATTTTAAGATTATCCATTACTGGCATCATTCATACAAAATGTAGTTTCCCAAAGTTAAGAATAAGATGAGAAAATAACAAACGTCATTGCATACAAACAGCAAATACAGTTGATTGCAGAAACCAATGAAACACCTCATTGGTCACTGGGTTATTTGTATCCTTCCTAGAATATGAGTTTTGAGCATTTCCATGTCTGTTCTGAAACCTTTAATTATCCCTTTTAGTCATGGATAGTATTTGGTCAGGTGGTAATGAATAAATGAATAATATCACCCAGCAGTATGGCAGTATTAATATGGTCAAAAGCCAGATAAACTTGCTGTCCTTCCAAGTCAAATAGTACTTCTAATGCTGTTAAGTTGGTTATTTGGTTTTTGGCCATCTCTTTAAGAATAAGAAAGCTCTATATTTTTATGGATAAAATAGGACTTGTTAATGAGAATGTAGAAGAATTTAGCATGGCAATTACTAAAAGTCCATTTTCCTTACAAACTGAGGAGAAATTTTTTACCATTGTTTTCATGCAATGCTAGGGGATATTTGAAGATGCAGAGAAAGGTCATGGTGGAAGTAATAGTAATTTTTTTTTTAATTCTTGGTTTAGTAAAACTCATTACAAGTATTCTGGATCCATTTTTGGCTAAGTGAAGAGGAAAGTTTTACCAGCTGATGGCCGTTTGATGACCTACATGGAAAGAACTGGTAGACTCAGGAGAGCACAATTGAGAGAAGTGATCACATCACAAAATGTGACATCATTCTTTGGCACCAGCTGGCATCCTGGACATGGAGAGTGAGTTATATTCTCAACCCTGAATTTTCCCCTCCAGATTACCCTTGTGGCTCACCAGAGGGCAGTGTGCAGTAATCGGCCCTACTGCTTCCTGCATTGGATGTCTCCTATGGGACAATGTCAAATAATCAGAACCAGAAATCAGGCAAGATAATAGATTATGGAAGTTGTTTTGTTAGACTTGTTGTATCTATTCCCCCTACATAGAATTCTTAATATTGAGAAATTAATCAATCACTACATGAGACATAAGGTAATGAGCTTTTAGTGAATCCTGTGTTACAGTTTCAGATTTATGACAATAGTCTTGGGATTACTAAACTCAGTTCTCCTCTTTAGACTCACAAATGCATAATATTATTCAAATGTGAATAAATTTCCTTCCTTCACATGTCTCACACCTGAATTCTCAAGAATTTTCAATCTTATACACAATTGAATAATTCACTGAACACTTTATTGAACAATTGGAGTGTGGGATATAACAAGATAAAGCACCTATAAATCCTGCTCAAAATGAGCTTGAAATCTATCAAGGGACTAAAGTGTAAGCGAAAAATTAAATACATGATCAGAATTGTACAAAGCGGGAGATACATATAAAATGTTATGAAAATTCAGAGGATGGAGACATGAAGGCTTTTGGGAAGGGTTCAGAATCTCAGCTGAATCTTGCAGCTGAGGCAAAATTCTTAGACATATTGAAAGTGATAACAGCACATCCTAGATAAAGAAAACATTATGGATATGGCAGGTTAAAGGACCTATGAGCTTAAGAGAAAGTAAAAGGTAGTAGTAGAAATAATGCTAGAGAGCTATATTGTGAACAAGGTCCATGAGAGTATTGAATACCAGGATGAGATGCTCCCAAAACTGAGCTGACAATGGGAAGTTGTAGGAGCGGACCTAAATTAGCACTTGCCCTATATACTAAGAAAATTGATCTTACAGTATTGTGAGGGATGGATTAGACAAGTAAGAATCCAAAGGTAGAGGGTTGAGTTAGAAGGCTATTTCAATAATCCTGCATACAATCTGGTTGAATAAACAAAAAGAACTAAATATGACTTCCTTTAATATTTTTAGAATTTTTTTATGTATTAGCTGAAAAAGCCTGTGGTGGAGTCTCATTTGCCCAAATATATTGTTATATTTTTGCCCAACTCTGCTGACAGTTACAAAACCCAGAAACCAAGCTGTGAAAGAAACTTTTCCAGTTGAAGCATCTGCTTTTGTTGAAATTTTTTCAATCATATAGGAAGTTTTGTAGTTGCCTTGATCTCATCTGTTAGTTTTTCTACTCAAATTAAATAAATGACATCATAAGTGGCATGGACTTGTTTCTTAGCCACCAAAAAAAAAAAAAGGTCTAGTAGTAAATTTTCCACATTTGACTTCTATATTCCTCATTTGACTTCTATATTCCTATCTTTTACTCTTGACCCTTGAAATACCTGCTAATCAAATAGCTCTTATCCATACTTGGACCCTGCAGCTTTAAATTTTTTTCTGTGTTAACCACAAAGGAGTCTTTTATGTGCTAATTATGTCCTCTCAACCCTGCTCTCATGCATATATAATTTAAAACAAAAATAAGCCTTTTATCTTGTTGGAATATTGCATATGATATTCTCAGTGTATGTCATGTCCAATTCGAACTGCAAGGCAATATGCTATTCTTAACACCACTTTGCTTAGTCACCTACATCTGCTAAGTTACCATAGGAAGCCCTACTGAATTCAGTACCATCAGGACTTCGGGTGAACATTTTAGAAATTGACACCATCACATTCTGTTATGATTGCCCCTTTTGCTGTTTATACACCTCAACCTGGATTGTAAACCACATGAGGGGAAGGATGGTATCTAGTTTAAGAAGCACACTGAGCACACTGACTTGTTAGAAAACAAGGAGAGAGTAGAAAATTCAGCTAGTCCCAAGGTTTCTGGCAGTGGGAAAGGTCACAACATTGGCTAGTATTCTCCTAAAGGGGAAAAAGGGAGGGACCAGGAAACGAGGTTACAGTTATCAGAAAGCATAAGAGAATTAAACATCTCTGGTCTTCCCTTTTATAGATATATCTCCAATATATATTTAGTTGCATATGTACCTAATTACGATGAAATAGACATAAAATTTATTATCTTAAACATTTTTAAGTGTTCAGTTTAGTGGTATTACATGCATTCACATTGTTGTGCAACCGTTATCATCATTTATCTCTAAAACACTTTTCATCTTGCAAAACTGAAACTTTGTACCAATTACACAGTAAATCTCCATTCCCTCCTCCCCCCGACTCCCAGAACCTAGAAATTACCATTTTCTGTCTGGATGAATTTGAGCACTCAAGGTAACTCATAAAAATGGAATCAAGTATTTGTTTCTTTGGGACTGGCTTATTTCACTTAACAACGTTCTCAAGGTTTATCCATGTTTTAGCATGTGTCAAAATTTCCTCTCTTTTTTAAGGCTGAATACTAGTCTACTGAATGTATATATCACATTTTGTTTATCAGTTTTACTGTCACTGAACACTTGGGTTGTTTTCACCATCTGACTATTGTGAGTAATGGTGCTATGAACATGGGTATACAAATATCTCTTCACAAAGGTGCTTTCCATTCTTTTGGGTATAGATCCTGAAGTAGAATTGCTGGATCATATGGTAATTCTAATTTTAATTTTTTGAGGAAGCACCATACTATTTTCCATAGTTACTGCACCACTTTACATTCTCACTAAGCAAAAGGGTTCCAATTTCTCCACACCTTCGCAAGCACTTGGTTTTTTTTTTTTGGGGGGGGGGGGGGTGTTGATAGCAGTCACTCTAATCAGTGTGAGGTACTATCTCGTGTGGATTTGGTTTGTATTTCCCTAATGATTGGTGATGTTGAGCATCTCCTCATGTGCTTGTCAGCCATTTGTATAGCTTTTTGGAGAAATATCTATTCAAGTCTTTTGTCCATTGTTATACTGGGTTCTTTGGGGATTTTTGGTTTTGGGCTGTCGTCCTTTGTACATTCTAAATATTAACTCCTTGTGAGATACATGATTTGCAAATATTTTCTCCCATTCCCTTTTCACTCTACTGATCATGCCCTTTAATGCACGCTAGTATTATGTAGTATGCACACTATGTTATGTAGTCCAATTTATCTATTTTTTGTTGTTTTTGCCTGTGTTTTAGTGTCATAGCCACGAAATCATTGACACATCCAATGTCATAAAGACTTTCCCCTATGTTTTCTTCTAAGGGCTTTATAGTTTTAACTCTTCACGTGTAGGTTTTTGATCCATTTTAATTCATTTTTGTATATGATGTAAGGGAAAGGTCCAACTTCATTCTTTTGGTAGGTGTCTTGCCAGTTATCCCAACACCATTTGTTGAAAAGACTGTCATTTCCGCATTTAATGGTCTTGGTACCCTTGTGAAAAATCATTTGGCCATAAGTGCAAAAGTGTAGTTTGGACTCTTTATTCTATTCCATTTGTCTGTATATCTGTTTGTATGCCGATACTACACTCTTAAATAGAATGGCTTTGTAGTAAGTTTTGAAATCAGGAGGTAATGAGACATCTGACTTTGTTCTTCCTTTTGAAGACTGTTTTGTTAATCGGGGTCCCTTGAGATTCCATATGAATTTTAGGATGTTTTTCCCTGATTCTTCAAAATAAACTGTTGAGATTTTGATAGGATTTTGATTGTATTGGGTCAGTAGGTCACTTTGGGTAGTATGGACTTTTTAACAGTATTGTCTTTCAATTTCAAATATATCTTTAAGGCTGCGAACAAGAACCATTTCAAAAAAGCCCACTTATTTGGATGAAAAGAACTGTAAGCAATTTATTCTAGGCACCCAAATGTCAAACCCCAAGCAGTTGATGAGGGAGTGAGGATTGGAGTTGTTTGTCAATTAAAAAATTGAAACACACCAGTAGAGTTCACTAATCTGGTGGAGGAGAAACAACAAAAAATTAAATACAGCTTTGTTATTATTAAATTCCTATGTATACTAGATTTTATTTGTGTGTTTTTTATTCTACTTTTATTGATCTGTGTCTATGGTGACTTGGCACTGTATTGCATTTTTAATTATTGTAATTTTATAATTTGGTTTAATGTTCATTGGGCCATTATCTATGCATTGTTCTTTTCTCATAAATAATTAGTCTTGCTCATTATTTTCTCAAGAAAGCTTTATGAAATTTTTATCAAATTTTAAAAAATTGTTTTAAAATTTAAAAAAGTTCTGATGAGAATTTTCATATAAATTTTATTACATATGTGAATTAATTTGAAGGTACTTGATATCTTCATAATAATGAATCTTCAACATCCCAGAATGAGGTACACCTTTCCACTTATTCAAGATTTATCTAAGAAAAGTTTTATTAATCTTTTATGTACTTGTTAAATTTGATCTACTATATATGATATATATTACATAAGTTGGATTAGGCATTGGATTTTGAATGTTATCAAATATAATTTCTGTATTTTATCAATCAGGGATCGACCAGGAACACAGAAGGCACTCCATGTAATTCAGGTGCCAAGAGTTTAGTATAGGAATCATGGGCTTACACAACTCTTAGAAAAACAGGGGAAACAAAGGTCAGGGAGTTCAAAAGTAAAGATTTCAGTTTGTAACACCACAGCAGGTAACTCTCAAGAATTCTTGAGAAAGCAGTGTAAATCTCATGTGTGCTCATTTGTCAGTCTGCAACTGCCTCCAGAGAATAATGGCCTTTCCTTCTCATGCCCAATAAATCTCATGTCAGGGCTTCTTATTGGCAAATTCTATCTGTGGCGTCTTCTCTGCAATAAAAGGGTAGAAAAGTAATGTCAAGAGAACAACTATCTAGTCCAATTTAAGAAGATCAGTATTATTGCAATGAACATATAATTTCTTTTAATGTGATAAAATTATATTAATAGGTTTTCTAGTATTAAGCCATATTTGAAAAAATTCCCTACCTCATTTTGGTGTATTTGGTAATATACTATCAACTTAAAAAGATTTTATTTAGTTGGGCTTTTTTGTATTATATTTATGAAAGATTTCTGCAGTTATATCATATTATGTTATTTTTTTGATTTTGTTACCAAGATTACATTTGCATTAGAAAATGAATTGAGAAGATTTCTATCTTTCCCTGTATTCTGAAAGAATTTAAATTTATCACATGGGAATTACCTATTGCTTGATAATTAGAAATAACTCACAAAAACTTCTGGGCCTGATACCTCTATTACTCGTTTCCCCCTTTCCCCCCACCTCAATTCCATGAGTAAATATTGATCTGTGCTCTTCTTCTCAATTTAACCAATATTATAATAGAAAACTTTTCAAAGCTGAAGAAACATGTACATTTGCAATGGAAATAGTTCAATAACTGAATCAGGCTAAACTAATTAAAAGATACTAATACCTAGACATATTAGGATAAATATTTTAAATTTCAAAGACAAAACAAAATACTCTACAACATAGCAGCCCATTAACACAGATTGCCTGTAAAGGAGTAAAAATCAGATTGGCCCTGGGCTTTATTATAACACTGAAAAAGAAAACAATGTATCCTACTTTTGAGAGAATCTTCTATTACTCAAAAGTTCTAAACTCAGCTAAACTGTCCTATACATATGAAGTCAACAGAAAGGCATTCTCATATATGCAAGGGGTCAGAAAATATACCATCTAAATATTCTTAATGAAAACATTTTTAAAGATGTGTCCTTGTCCAATGGGAAATGCATAAAAATAAACAATAAAAGGGAGAAGAAATTATAATGAAAAAATTGAAATGAGCATCAATGGCAGTTCAACACTGAGTTAAAGTTAAATATTTGTTGGAATTATTGATGCAAACCTGGTGCAAATGTCAAAACATTCTTAAGAGATGTTTAATAAAGGGGTGTCTGGGTGGCTCAGTTGGTTAAGTGTCTGACTTCAGCTCAGGCCATGATCTCATGGTTTGTGAGTGTGAGTTCGAGCTCCGGGTCAGGCTCTGTGCTGACAGCTGACAGCTGGGAACTTGGATCCTGCTTCGAATTCTGTCTCCCTTGTTCTCTGCCCACCCCCCCTCATGCTCCTTCTCTCTCTCTCTCAAAAATAAACATAAAAAAAGAGATGTCCAATACAAAATATTTTCTAAGATTAAGGGTAAACATTAATGGGATTTAAAATAGGGTAAGAAAGATTTTTTTAAAAGATTTGTAATAGTTGTGTGAGCTTGGATAGGAAACAATTTGTTATTGTAGTCACTATTGGTAAAATAATAAATCTAACCATTTGATAAGATAATTTGGTAACACATTCTAAAACTTTTCTAAATCATATGACCCAATATGTCTACAATTAGAAATTTGTTCTAAGGAACAAGGAGATAACATGAAAAGACATATTGTCTTTACACTCTTGTTTATAATAGATAATATATAGATCTATCATCTCCTCTCCCACGCTTTGTTCTCCATATTTGTTTTCTAAATGCTGATTTTATTTTCTGCACTGTTGCTTTTCTTATGAAGATTATTTGAAATCCCATTGCATTTTTAATTTTTTAAATGTCCTCTTTTCTAATTCAACTAGTTTGAAATTTTGCCCTTTTTTAATTACCTCCCTTTGTCTCAATTTATATACTTGCTCTCTTCTGTCATTTTATAGAGATCACATTCTCCTGAATTTTAGTTAAAATACATATGAGATGTCATTTTTTAAAATGTGGCTACACTTGCCCTATAACCAATGGAAATCTCTTGAACATTATGACAGGTGAATGGCACCCTTCCTTGGATTCTAGTGCTGTTGCTGAGATTAGCCATTCTTGCATCTCAAAAGGAAGATGTTAAAAGAAGAGTTAGCCAACTGTGTTCCTGGTGCTGTGCCAGCAGGAAGTTCCCTTTGAATGGTGCTGCAAACATAATAGCAGTGTGCTGACTCCAGCAACAATGTAAAAAACAGGTGAGAAGGATTTTCACATCTTAGGCAGGGGATCTACATATGAGGATATAAAAATATTCTGGGGGAAAAGATAATGAGGGTCCAAACTATACTTATTTCAATGGAATTGAGAGGCGCAATCTGAGAAATATTTAATTGGTACTAATAGCAACATGGTGGCTTATTCATATGGGAATTGAAAGAGAGAAAGGACAGAATAGAGAATTATTCAGAAATATCTACTTTGGATGACTGGCTTAAAGATGAACTCCTAATTGAGACAGGAAATAAAGGAGGAAAATGAGACTTCTGGAGTTTAGACAATAATTTGAGTTTGGAACTTACTTAGTTTGGGATATTTATATGAAAAATAGGTGGAAATGCCAAGTAGACAATCTAAAATATGGAACTAGATCTCAGGTTTTTGGAGGTGGAGATAAGGATTTGAGCATTATTAATAGACTGTAGTTAAAACAAAACCAACCAACCAAAAAAAAAAAAAACAAAAATAAAATCTCTGAATCAAATTCCCCTGGAAGAAGGTAAACAAGGAGAAAAATTAAAAAAAAAAAACAGAGCATCAATATCTAAGGAATGTTTAGAAGAAAATCTAGTGAAGGGGGTAGGAGGGAACAATTTAATAATTAGAAAAAGAACCCGAAGAGTATGGTGTCACAAAAGTCAAATTAGGAGATAAAAATTTTTTGTTGAACTATCTTATTTAGAGAAAAGAAAGAATGGTTAAAAAGTCAAAAGGACCCAAGCCAAGAGTGGCCATGAGAGATGGTGATTCTGTCATTAGCAATCTCATAGAGACCCCTATCATATGGACTATACTAGAATGTTGTAGTGGATTGAATAGTAACAAAAAGATGACGAAACTTCGTTGACAAAGAAAAAGGAGGGCATATCTTTTAAATATGTATTAAACAGTTCTCTCTCTTTTTTCTCCTTAGTTCTATGTAAATTTTTACAAATATATAACTTAAGAAAAGTGCACAAATTATAAGCGTATATTCAATGAATATTCACAAAGTGAATATGGAACCACAAATAGAACCAACACACAGATCAAAAAACAAACTACCAGAATCTCAAGGGCCTCTTTTGTGTACGCTTCATTTCTCTACCCATCTCCCATCTTCTCCAAGCATAACTATTCTCTTGACATCTAACACTGTAGGTCTGCTTTGTTGTCTCTGTACCTGTCTTTTAAAATAAAATGTAACTAACATATTTCAATAGTTTAGGATAGTTATTATGAGCACAAAGTACAGGATGAGGCTATAGCCTTATTGGCCTCCATATCTACAGAGCCTGGTAGAGGGCCTGAAGCATCATAGGTGCTACAAAATTAATGGAATGAAAGAATACATCTTCAAAATCAATTGCCACGCTACTAACCTTTCTACTACCCAAATGTTATTAGGACCTTCTCAGGGCCATTGCAATTGCTTTGGACTGAAATCATTCTCTTACCACAATGTACTAAAAAAAAATGGTGGAATATAGCAAGAAAAATGCTTTATCAAATAATTAAAACTATTCATTTATATCCAGTTGAGAAATCTCTTTTAGCTTGCCTTCAGTATCTGAATCACATTCTGTTCATTATTTATAGCACTGCTCAAGACTGCCTCCTAAGAACCTTCTGGAATAGTCAGTTCTGCAACTCATTAGCAAAAATCCCTGACTCACTTCTCTACTTCAGGCTCTTTTATAGCTTTAATAAATGTAGCTGTTGTTATTAATAGCAAGATCCTTAAGAACAGGGACTTATTTTGTTCCTTAAATCATAAAGATTTATCCTAAGATCATATAGCTCTATCTATAGCTCCAAAGATTTATACATTTTTATTGTAAAATATATTCATTTGTAGGAAAAAACAGCTGAGTGGAAATGTGATTAAAAAGCAACTGTCATTGATTTTGTATGGCTCTGTTAATTGCCTGCCATTCCTTCCACATATTCTCTATTTAATTTGATCTGATACCATTAAAATATTAACCTCAGGGAAACTTACAGGGATTCAAACATTAAGATTAAAACCATAAGTTAAAGCTGCTTCTTTGCCCGTACTCTCCACGCTTGTTCCTAACAAAAGCAAAGATTAAATGGAATCCTTTCTTACATTTGCAGAGTGCCTTGAACTCACTTTGCCTGAACAATATGTCCATTATGACAAAGCACTAAGATTGCTTTTATGAATAAGTACAGAGATACAATTTTTTTTTCTTTTTGTTCAAAAAAGAATTCAAATCCTTTCTTTTTTTTGGAATAGCTAGGTTGTATTGTCATATCAAAAGCTCACGTGTGAACATAAGGGTCTCTGTTATCAAAAACAAAGCAAAATATTGTTATATAAAGTATAATTTTTTGTTATATGAGCTATAGGGAGAAAAAAATAAAATTTGAAATTCCCACCCCTTTCAGAAGATGAGATTTTTTGAATTGTAAATATTTTATGTGAAAGAATACCAATTGGTAGTCCTAGATATTCTAGAATATTTATTAACTAGCCCCTATCTACTTTAATTTACATAGAAAACACAGATATAAGTGATTATTGAAGCAAGTGCAAAAGCACAAAAGCAAAGAAATATAAAAGGGAAAAGGGCAGAAAAAGCAATTTGGTTGTTTAAGAAAGTGTGGGCTCAGGATAACTACTGATTTACCAAAAAAATTAGCTTTAACCTTCTTGGTAGGGGTGGAAAAAATATAAGTTGCAGAATTTTTCTTTAAATAATAAGAATCACACTAGTTAGAAAAAGTTCTTCCTGCATTAAAGTCAAAAAAGTTAATTTTGTAGATCTTCTTATTGAACATACAGAACAAAACAATAGTTATTTTTTAAAATAGATTTTATAAAAGTTTCTGAAATATTGTGGGCATTATGGAAGTTTATATTATAATATATAAGCTGTGGTGCTTTCAAGGCAAATGTAAACTTTATTAATTGGTTTTTCATGTCAAATTTTAAACTACCAACATTTCATACCTTTAATCATCTTTCCATTCGTGAAATGTTTTTTAAAAAGCAAAAATTCAAAGGTAAGAGGAGTGAAGAAGGGAAGAAGCAAGGAATTGACATCATTATTTATTGACAAATTCATTTTTGTTGACTACAGTATCCTTGTTATTTTTTGGTTACCTTTCCTTGGATTTATGATGCATGAAGTTATGAATAACCTAGAAAATTATTCTAAACGCTTCAGAATATGGCAGCAATGACAGGACCCGTATTTCCGATTCAGTCTCCTAGTTTTTCCACCGAACAGCTTCTTCGTTTCTTCAAATATGTGGTTTTATAGTATATAATAATTTCACATGTTTATATCAGCACAGTGAGCATTTAATACTTACAACATGGGCAAAATACTAGATGTTTCTTTCTGGGGAAATAGGGACCTATGTCTAATCATTCAACTGCCCTTTTTTAAAAAACTGCTTTATACATTAATTTTAAAATTACTTCTGTGAGAAAAATATTTTATCAGTGAAAGTAGGTATACAGATAGCAATGTTTTCTTCCTCATACATAATGTTTATTTCCTTGTGGTCCTGCTGTTTCGTCACACATTTTCTACACTTTTCACTTTCATCCCAAGCTGCTAAAACAGAATCTGAGAATACAAAATTCTCCAAGTGCGAAACATTGCAGAATAAGAAATGGTACTTACAAACTACCTAGGGTGCTGCAAACTTCTGGCAATTAATTTCAATTAAGTTATTTACAAGGTGCGCCACTACTAACTTGTGCCCAGATGTTGCAGTTGGCAAAATGTGATGGCCACCAATGTAGTCAATTTCAGTAACAATCACTCATTGATGGAATTCTCACACCGAATTCACAGCACCTTCGTAACATTAGAACATGATGTCATCACCCTTTGCCTCATCATAACCGTAAAAATGCCAATACGAGTTGCAACAAATTACTGCAGGCAATTGCTGAGTTCTAGAGATGTTGTAGTGAACACCTGGGCTGGCTCAGAATCTAGCAGCTTTCAAAGCTTCGTTACCAGATGTTTGTGGAACAACTTATGCGTGTTATGGAAAACATACACTTTTTTTTTTTTTTCATTTGCATGAATGATTACCAGGTCTTTGGAAGTGGTGGAAACACATGTTTCATGAAAAAAAAGGTTAGTAATAAGATTTTATTAGGGAAATATTTTTTATTAAAATCAGCATGGTTAGTCTTTAACATTGTGAATTAAATCTGTGTAATCATGTTTATACCCAATTATTTGTTTATATAATAAAATACATCTTCACAAATTAGGTAAGTGGTACAGGGGATTATACCTTTCTTGGGTGAAGAAACAAGAACTTAGGAAAGTTTTATTAATATTAAAATAAAAAATCAGCTATGTAAGTGCCTGATTTTGTTGATTAATTTTGCATATTTTTAGACTAATATTCATTTAATAATTATGTCTTCCTTTCCTTAAATATCCGACATCTTCCTGGAAAAAGACAGAGACTGTTTAAGATTGTCTGTATGTTTATCTTGCCATTCATTTAATATAATATTGACTCTCAGTATAATTTTAGAAAAAAATTGCATTTTGTAATTCAAATAAAAATATTTTTAGAAAAGCACATATCTATGTCATTTCAAACTATATTCTCCAACCATAATGAGAATATGAGTAGGAAGAAAGCCATTACTAATTTTTTTCATGGATTTATTTCTTCAGGGATTATTTTTAATTCAAGGAAATTAAAATGATAATTTTTAATTTTTTAACAATTGAAATACTAGTCCTATTAAAATAAACAGGTCTCCCCTTTATTAAAGTTAAACCATTGTTCCCATTGTAATTCACTGCATTTTTTATATGGACCACATTTTCTTTCCTCTGGGCAACTGCAAGTAGTTGTTAAAACTATTAACAGCTGTCTGGTAGCTGTTAGATTCTCAGTGATTTCATTTAGTTCAAAAGAACTCTAAATTTATCCAGGTGTTAAATATATTAAGTCCTGGGTAAAATCAAAGGATATTCTATTAAGGATGCCTTTTAGGATTTGATGAATACTTTATGTTCATAATGGCCAAAGGATAAAAATATATATTTCTGCTATTTACTAAATGAACAGGTAAGTGAATGTTAAAAAAAAAAAAAACAAAGAAAAAAACAAAGAAAGAAAGAAAGAAAAAAAACTCTGTCTTGTTTAAGAAGCAAATATTTCAACACCTCTACTGAGAAATGAGAATTACACGTACCATTAAAACAGACCTATTCACTATCAGGGCATAAACTGAATGAAGTGCCAGAAGCAAACACACATTAATAAGCTGGATAGTAATGAAAAAACCTCATTGCAGCTTTAACACTTAGAAGATGGACACACATCACTCGTTGCACTGCTGTGAAGTTCATGGTGGTCCTGGGGTGCTGCCCTGATGACTTAGTTTGCCTTTCCTTCTTACATGTCCAGGAATCCCTCCACATCTCTGGGGAGTCATTATAAGCTACGGGCTGGTGCTGCTTGCAGGCGCCTCACGGGCATCTCTGGGGAGGCGCAGACCAGAGATATACTGAGAGTCACTGTGGAGCCCACATTTTCTCATTCCTTGTTTGTTATAAGACTTGGGCCCAAGGGGGTATGAAAGAATGTCACATGAATATAGTCCCCTATGTTTTGTTAAGAAAATGTAAATGTCTCACTGTTGCATTTTTAACCCGAAATGATCCTGAAAGTTTAATCTTGACCCAAAGGCAAACTAACAGAGTACCTCTTAGTGCCTATGTTAAAAATGAGCTGCAATTTGTTTTTAGTCCTTGGGACATTTTTACACTCCCATTAAATAAAAGAAATAATCACAAAGGAAATTAAACCACAAAGAAAATATGTTAAAGCTATGTTTAGCATCTGACCTAAATATATAAAACAAAGGAAATACATGGTTGCGGTTAAGACTTGGTCTTTAACCAGTCTGTTGCATCTACAGCACACAGTAACATGGTAACAATATGTCAGAGAGATTCTTAAGCTCCAAACAACATATTTGGAAGAAGAGTGAAGTATCCCACTGTTTCTTCATTTGAAGTAAAACTTCCAGTTTTAGAAGCGTCAGCAATGCTGAGAAGGTCAGAATTGGTGAGTTGGGGATATTTACTAATCATATTTCCTCCGTATGCAAAGATTGCCAACAATGCCAAAAGTTGAACATCCACCATCACCCGTGTTGGTACAGCGTGAAGGTCTAGCCTCCACCAGCAATCTGGTCAAAACGATTCCCATCCAACTCCCCACCCCCCTTATATTTCCCAAAGAAAGGAACAGTTAAAGGAGTTCAGTCAGTGCTGGCCCCCAGTATGTCTTTCAGTTGTCCAATGGCTTATTATATGTTCGAAGTAACACACCACATTTCTCCTCTGCTCCATCTGATGTCCCTAAACACATGTATCAGTGAAAGCATGCCAACAAGAGCAGCACTCAAAATCTTTGCTTTATACCTGAAGGGTAGTTCTGACATCACTCAGTCTGAGACCCAGGCTTTCACCACTGCATGACTCTGTCATTTTGAATCGAACCTTCAGGACTTCAGCCATTCTAAAAATTTAGTCCGGTTCAACTTGCAAGTAGTTATATAAATATTAGATCATATGACAAAATAGGAATTATTCATTGGCAATTAAGTTCTTCATATTATGAAAAGATTAATACAACGTTTTTATTATTCCCCGGAGGCATTGCACAGTAGGTATGATATTTATACAATGTTGCTCCGCAGATTAGTATATTGGATCGCTAAAAATCAGCTGTGTTCCAAATAATCTAAGCCAATCAGGGAGTTAAAGATCCTCCTCATGCTTGGGGAGTGGTTAAAAGAAATCCACTAGAGTAGCAAGACATGCTCCTATCTAAGACAGCACATTGGGTCTACTCCAAGGAGCTATGGGAAGAAGTGGAGTTCTGCTATCCTCTTGGCATGAATCTTACAGAAATTTATAAATGTGTCTCAAGAAGTTTGTTTTTGTTAAAAGAATATTTGATAACATCTTAAGTTTTCTTCACTCTTTGCGAAGATATTTTCTACATTTTCTCACTTAATTGCATCTCAGCTTTCCCCACGAAGTTCAGATGACCTGACTATTTGGGGGAGGATTTGGTATCAGAAACAACCAGGAAATTTACAAATGGAATAGAGGAAAGAAAAAACGAGTTCTTTGTTAAAGTACTTACTTCTATCACGATTAAATTTAAAGAACTTACTTCTATAATGATTAAATTTGGCCTTTATTTGAAGGTGCCCTCACAAACTGCATCAAAGCAAACAGGAGTCTATCAGTGTAACACAAAGTGTCTACGGAGGTGGAGAGTTAGCCTACCTAGAAATAAGCCATCATGCCCTAGCATGATTGGGAGCTGCCTCACCGGGGCAGCCTTTAGCATCCGCGCCAAAACCTTCACTCAACAGCTGTTGAAGTCCTGAGAGACAACCCACAGAGCGGCTCCAGGACAAAATTAGACTTGGGAGTTTCCTGTCCCTTAATTAAATTTCAATTGCTTTCTGCAGTGACAGGGCTCCAATTAGAGGACCAGTTCAAAGAAAATCTAATGTAGTTACCTGTGGCTATCTCATGAGCTTTAATGCAGCCCAGGGTTTGGAGCGTTCGATCTTAAGTGAGCCTGCTCTATCTGTCTTAACAGTGACAAATTTAATTTGTGTAAATCATGAAGCCCCGAGGGAAAGTTGCTTTCTTTTGTTGAGCTTTTCCCCTAAGTGTTCTAATCCACATATATGAATCACACATAAATACAGTTCTTGGGGAGACTATTTCCCTTTGTGCAACATGAAGTGTACTTCCCACAAAAGCCACCCACAAAAGTTGGGTCTAAGATTTTCACACACTCCAACAACTACTAACACCAAATAATGCTGGCATGTTATAAGCATTTCCTGTATACTTAGTGTTCTCAAATAGTAATGAAGATCCCAGAAAAGCATAGTAACGCATTTTGTGATCATCTTCAAGAGGTCCTCATGACATTCTCAATGTCTCAAACCTTCTCAAAGCCGAATACATAATGATTTCTTCGAAATGTCACTTAAAATTTGTTCCTCTTTCCTTCTACTTGAAATTAGCATGGACCATCCATTTTCGGTCAGCATTTTCAAAAAGGATCAACTGAAACTTGAACAGGCAAAAGGAAAAATGTTTCCACTTCTACCAGACTTAAAAGAAGTTGGGCATCTTTTCATATTTTTCTTATTAGCATTGTAATATAAAACATCTGTAATAATTTAGTAAATTAAATACATTAAAACAACAAATAAAAGAAGCTGTAATGAATAAAATACAGAAGACCCCATGCGGCTGCCTGTTCTTTTCTTGACGAGCAGCAGAGTCAAGTAGCTGGAGCCATGAGTAACTGTTGGCAGGAAATAGACCCACGAACAGGATTGAGAGCTGCTGTGCGCTAATATGAAAACCAGCTTTTATTTATTTCATCACCTTTGTAACAGAATGTTATATTCTGCCATTTCTCTCCAATTTTCTTACCCTCTGTGGAAACTGCAGCCTCATAACTTCTTTTTCCTGTATTGTTCTTGTCTGATTCCATTTTCTCTTACCTGCCAGTGCTCCTTTCTGTCTTTCTGTTGTCAGAACTACCACCCGTATTCCAAACTGTTATTTCCTACAGGTTTCCGAAAAGGTTTTGAGCTCCTATCTTCCTCCTCAAGTTGAACCATTATATGGCAGTCAAATACCTTTTCTCAAATAACTCAAGTAACTCTCAAACAGGAACTTAGAGTGACAGAAAACTGCTTAATGGGAAAAAAAAAGTCTAAATTCTCTGACCATAGTGCTTATGGCCCTCTATCATCCGGGCCCTCTGAAACTATCCATTTTCATTTGTATAATTCCACCAATAGTCCAATAGTCTCTTAGCTTCATGGAGGCCTGTTTCTACTACATCCCTAGTTTATACGCACATATCCGTGGCTCACAGCTCTTTGCCTTTGTATATATTCATCTCCCAAGAATAAACGATTTGTACGTTTCTTTCATCGTGGCAATCCACATCCAGGGAATATCATCAAGGGTGAGGCATGGTAGAGTAAAGAATGCAATAAAATACTGAGTGGTCCAGAGTATGGCTCAATGGGAAGAGCAGGTCCCACAAAAACAAGGCATTACAATTTAAGTTATTTTTTTAAAGTACTACTCAAGAAAACATAAGTAAACCTGATTTGACCTGTGGACCATAAATGTGCACCCTCTGAGGTATAACCACTATCTTCCTGTAAGATCTATTAAAAATTGGCCTTCAGAAAGTCTTACTCAAAGTTTTCATCCTTTTTCTTATTTTCTATTTCCTCAGAAATTTACATGCAGTTTGGCTTACATTGCTATACATTTGCTTATGCTGTCTATTTTGTTCATATATAGATATATTATTTTCTCGATTATTCAGGAAACCTATTTGGGGAGAGTAGAAGTCATGTGTTTTGATTCTTTCATCCTCATGTTCTAGAGACAACTCTCCCTCCCACTTGTATATAAAACATGCTTACTGAGCATAAAAACAAATTGATAAGTCAATATATTACCGAGGTAGGATCTTTTGAAAAATTGTCTCTCTTACTTACATGTAGCATTTTCTCTAATTTCTTAGAAAGAAACAAATAGGAAAATAAGAGAAAGGGGACTATGAGATTTAGAGTGATATGAAGAGAAGCAAACTGGTTTTTTGGTAAAGTTTCTTAGTGCTAATACATCCACTGTCAAGAAAGTTAAGTCACATACCAAAATAGCACTGGATTAGGACTTCTCATTTTATAACCTTAGCCAAATAATTTAATATTCTAGGGAATGTTTCCTTATGTATAAAATGGTATATTTGTGGCAGGGGGTGTGGACAAGGTGGGGGAGTAGCTTTTCTGATGGGCACATTTTGGAATATCTGCTTAGTCTACAGCCATACCCTTAACTAACTCCTACTCCACCCCCAAGCTACAGGGATATACTCCCCAAAACCATTGTAGACCATGCATTCATTTCTGGCCCATGGCTGATTGGACTATGAGTTGGCATCAATCAATGTCTCTTCCCCAAGGCTTAGTAACTGTGGTGGAGAGAAAATTTCAGTATTTAATGTTGTTTAGCATATTTAATGTCATGGCACGTAAACCTGGGCCATATTCTACCTTACTGACCAGGATACAGAGGAAGCAGGATTAGAAAATATAGAGAAATTAAATGGAGACAAGAAATAAGTGATAGAACCTGCCTGGATTCATGGCACCCTTTCTATTATCAGTTCCGGTTACTCTCCTTTTCGGTTACGAGCAACAAACAGTCCTAACCTTCCATATTTTTCTCTGCCCTAAAGTTCTGTGGAGCTACACATGTAAGTTTTCTCACCTGTAAAATAGAGGCTGTGAGTAGAAAAGCAGTTAACAGAGTAGTTCATTTTAGTGGGACTTTCAAAACCAAGTAGTCAGCCAAAACTGTCTGCAAGAGCTACATTTCCTGGGATAGAGGCAAAAGTTGTCATAATGACACATATCTTACTTTCCACCTGAGGTGATGATATGGAATTCAGAAAAAAAATAACCTAAAAATCCATGAGGATTACTAAGGTAATATCTAAAAGCAGTCTTAAGTTTCCCAAATATAAGAACCATATGGATTTAAAGCACCTTATGCATTTTGTTTCTTTTTACATATGTAAGAAACCTGAGGAGAGACTCGAGCATGTTATACATAATTGTCATACAATTACCCATAATGCTTTCAACTTTATACAAAATAATCCTTATTGAGTTGTTTTAAAGTTACTGTTTGATCTATCAAGTAGACTCAATAAAGAAAATAATTCAAAAGACTATGATAAGTACAGCACTCTTACACATTGAGCTGAAAGAGTGTCAATTTCAGTATTCTTGCAATTTTTAGCTGGTGGCTTCACTCCACATACGCTTCTGTGTAAGTAAACACAGTAGAATTCTGCTTTAGGGAGAAGGGCTATTAACATAGAGGCTGGTTTACTACAGATCAGTGCCCTTAGAAACATAACTACAGATGAGAAAAACCTAATATGAAAGAATTATTCCCAAAAGCAGATGTTTGTAGTAACGTCCCTAATAAGAGCATCTCTTTAGAATAGCACCTCTTTATTGTAGCTTAAAACTCTTTTATTTCTCAGAAAGAGAACAAGGAGGAGGAAGAGAAGGGGGAGGAAGAAAGAGAAGAGAGAAGAGAAAAAGAGAAAAGAAGTGGAAAAGAGGAAGAGGGAAAGAAAGCTCACCTTCATTTACCTCTGTTCACACTCAAACCTCTTGATAGTAACCAACCTTGATGTTGTCACTGACTCCTCTCCTTTCCACTTGTGAATCCATTGCAATCTGGCTTCTCCCTCCTTCATTCAGAAAATTGTCTTGTGATGGTCTCCAAAGGCCCTGGGGCTGCAAAATTTAACAGGCACTGGTCAATTATTATTGCAACAAATTTTTCCTAGAATTCAAAATATTTACCAAACTCCATTTGAAGTGCTTGCCTTTCTTTATGTAGTGGTTACTTCATCACCTTCTATCTCTATTTGCTCTATTTCCTTCCCCCTCCTTGGCTTCTTTTTTCTACATTAGGTCCTTTCACACCCTGGTTTTCCTCTAAGATTCTGTCCTTGCTCATGTCTGTTCTCTATATACTCCTCATGGCACACTTATCCATTCCTGTAATACCAGGTACCATGTATTTATGACTCGACTTTTTATCTTCAGCACAGACCATTCCCTTGAACTCCAGATTTGTGTTTCTAGGCTCCTACCAGACACGTTTAGTAGATATATCACCAACACCTTAAACTTATCCAACATTAAATCCCCTTTATGTTCTTTCCAATTCTCCACTTGGTTTGATTTTAGTGTCCAAGTCAGAAGCTTTAGGATCACTTCCTCTTTGTTACTCACTTACCCAGTAGGTCATTAAGTCTGAGTCTATGGATATCTCTAGAATCCACTCCATGACCACAATTTCTGTCTTTCTTCAGACTCTCATCATTTCTAACCTATCCTGTTGCACTAGCCTCCGACCAGACCTCCCTGCCTACAGGCTTTCCCATCTTCCTTTCCTCCTGAATCTGTATTCTACACTATTGCCTCTGGTACCTAAAGTACAAAACTAATCGGGACACTTCTCTGATTAACACCTTTCAATGACTTTTTACCCCTATCAGCTCCTTTCCTTGATAAACATAAAAGGTCCTTGACAGTCTGGCTTCTCCCCCCCTTTATGATTGTGTCTCCCTACTTTCCCTAACTCACTGCCTCTGGTTCAGCCTTAACTGTTTTTTGCAGTTTCCCAAACATGCCAGGCTATTTCACATCTCCAAGGTTTCGGAGAGTCTGATGCATTTGCCTGAAATGCTCTTCCCCTCTCAGGCACCTGGCAAATTCCTGTTCAGTATTTGAAAATTCCATGAACATCACCCCCACCCCCACCCCACATACATGTGCATCTTCCTATTACTTTTTTCATCCATAAGCATGGAGGTATACCTCTCTATTAGCATTTTTCTCACTGTGTCATAGTTTATAACATGGGGGGGGGGGTCTCCATGAATCCTTGAGGTCCCTGAGAAATGTCTTTATTTCAGTTTAAACTATGTCTGGCGTGTAATACATGCTGAATGCATGTTGGTTGAGTGAATAATAAATAAATACAGACAGTATTAGAACAGCTAGTTGAAAGTGTTTGGTATTCCTTTCCTGCACCATTTGGACAATAGGTAATATTACGCAATAATTTTCTTAAATCTCTTAAAAGCTGAGTTTCAGAGAAGCAGAGAACTGCATAGTAAAGCAAACATTTAAGAACCAGATTCATTTATAACAAAAGAAATGGTTACTTAACTCAAGACAAGTATATGAACTAAAAGAAACTTTTGCCTATTGCTACTAACTGATGAAATAAGAGCAATTAGGTTTGGCTTTCTCATTGTTAATTCTTCCACACGAAATATTTGGAAAATAGTATCCAATCTTACAGCCTGTGGGGTCAATTCTGCCCAGCGAACAAAACATGGACGTGTGCGTCACCATCTACCTTGCAAAATCCTCTAGCAGGCTTGCATCTACATGCACGTCTCTGATTTTATAAGATCCTGTACGTGACAACAAACACATCAACAGTGTGTCTAGACTACCAGGTCGTATTCAGAAACTTATGACTTCAACAGGGGTGGAGATTGTGGGGAAACAGAGCCTAGATCGAGTGAACTTCTAAATAGAATAGGTGTTTGTGTGTTCAGGAGAAAAGGGAACAAGGAAAGAAGCATGTTAACAAAAGAATGACTTGTCATAATTCTGGGAACCTTTGGAGCAAAGAATTATGAATTTAAATAGTCCAATACCTGGATAATTGTAATGCTGGATATAGCTTTTCAGGAAGAAGAGTTCTACTAATTCCGGATGGGAATGGGGTGAAGAATAATAGTCAACAGTGCAGATTAAGATCAGTTTGCAAAGACATTTCCATTTAAATGAAACTTCCTTCTTTGGATGATAGGTGATATCAGATTGAAAAAGCAGTGACAAGTTGGAAGAATAGTTCTCTCAATAGGAAATAAAAGTAAAGGAACCTCCATGAGCCATAGGCCTGGTCAAAGCTTTACCTCTTAAACACTTTGAACCCTATCTTTCCCCTTTTTATCTGTAATAGTTGCTCATATGTCCACTAATAATTTTGCTCTTTACTTGGGGTGACTTGCTCTTCTTGTTTGGAGTGACTTTGCCAAGCCCAGAAACCGGAAGCACTAGACACAATACAGCCAAATTCTACTAAACTGCAAGTCAAACTTGAACACCAAATGCATGGAAAACAAGAAATAGACTAGCATTAACTGTGTGTTATTTTTTAATCTTCTTCGCATAGCTATGAAAAAAATTATCCCATTAATATTTCACCTACATCTTTAAATTACCAGTTGTGAGTACAAATAATAAATAGTAAGCTGTCATTAATTTATATTCCATTAATTTGGAATTTATAATGAAAAAAAAAAGCCTTTGACCTTTGATCAGACACAGGTTCATCCAACTCAGGTCTCTGTCTCTGGCAAGACTAGTAAGAGGATATCTGATGGGGAATTGTGTGGTTAAATTGCCTAATTTCAAACTATTTAGAGCCATACTCCCCAATTCTCCATTTTCCTTTAATTAATGTTAATTTTGTTATGCAATAATTCTTTAACCCATTAATGTATGTAGTCTCCATTCTTTTCTGGAGGTAATGAATTCCAAGTTTTCTGTCCTTCATCTAAAATATGTTTTTCTTTTAAATTCCTAACGAATTTTATGGGGACATTCCCCCTTTTAATAGGATGATTATATGTTTTTAATAGGATTCATGATTTTAGAAACTTAAATGTTTTTGACACTTAATCATCATTTTCCAGCTGTAGATTCTTAAACTTTTTCTGCTTCTTTGGATCATTTATGCCATACACTTGACTTTATCTAGCTTCTTGGGTTAAAACATGTAATTATGGTTTAGTACAGAAGATATCCATTGTTATGAACTTTTTTAGTTTGTTTTGATTGTGGTTGCATATTGGGCTGCTGTCACCTGATTTCTCCAGTCGTGGTTTTCAAGGACTTCAAGCTTCTTGTTTGCTTCATTTTTTAAAAATGAAAATCTTGTTTTTTATTAAAAATCCCCAAAAATATATAAAAGAAAATAAAAATCACCTGAATATTTTCCTTGCAAAGATAATTGCTGTCAACATTCTTGTGGATATTTTTTCTGTGCTTGTATTCACATACATTATTATCCTAAAAAAAAAAATTTTATATATATATATATATATATATATATATATATATATATATCTCCATGATTCTGAACCTGGGAAGAGTCTATATGAAGGCCAGAGGTGGGGGGGTTGGGGGGAAGCTGTTGATTCAGGGACATTTGCAGATCTTTCTCAAAGTAAACATGGCTCTCTACCTTACTCAAACATGATTCCTACAAAAGCAAATCTAATTTTTTGAGAGAAGACAAAGAAGAATCAATGAAAAATCCACTTCTCTCATTTTTCCCATCTCTCCGTTCAAGAATCACTGCTATGATGCTATTTTGTAAACTTTTCTTTTCCTCATTTCCTTGATGTGGTAAATATTTTTCTGAACCAATGACTATATATATCAACTCTTCAGCCCAAGAAAGATGCCTACAACATATTTAAATTAAAAAAGAAAAAACAAACATCAGAACAGAGGGTTCAATATGCTGTCATTTGTGTTAATTATATATTTATATTAATATAAAACCTCCTGAAAAGCCATATGTCCATCTGTTAATAGGATTCATCTCTGGACCTTTTGGCTTTGGGGGCATTTTCACTCTTGAGTTTGAAATATAGACCAACTATAATTTTGAAAGTAGTCTCCTTTTGCTTGACTTTTCTCTTTTTAAAACACTGTAAATAATGCTGCTTTGAATATTAATGTATCCGACTCTTAATGCTCTTGTTTGTCCTTAGAATTCCCACTAAGGAATAGGTATAGGGAATGCCTCTAAAAGTATATGGAATTGGGCACCTAGGTGGCTCAGAAGGTTAAGCATCCAACTTTGGCCCAGGTCATGATCTCATGGTTCTTGAGTTTGAGCCCCACATCGAGATGTCTGCTGTTAGCACAGAGCCCACTTCAGATCCTCTGTCTCCCTTTCTCCCTGTCCCTCCCCCCCTTACCCACACACATGCATGCACGATTTCTCTCAAAAATAATAAATAAAAAATAAATAAAAATTTGTGGAATCTATTGTCAGATTGCTGTCTGAAAAAAAGACCAGATCAACTTGTTTCCACCAATGATCATGTCCATTTTCTTACAACTTCATCAACACTGGATATTTGAATTCTTTTAATCTTTGCAAATCTAATATGTGAAAAATATTGTTTAAGTTTGCATTTCTTTGGTTACTAATGAAGGAAAATGTGTATTCACCCATTTGTTAATCATATATATATTTCTTCTTTGGTGAATTGCCTGTTTAGGGTCTTTGGTTACCTTTCTATTGGAGTGTATATATATATATATATATATATATATATTAAATGGAGTATATATATATATATATATATATAAAATGTTTATTTTTGACAGAGAAAGAGACACACAGAATGAGAGCAGGGGAGGAGGAGAGAGGGAGACACAGAATCCGAAGCAGGCTTCAGGCTCTGAGCTGTCAGCACAGATACTGATGCGGGCTTGAACTCCCGAACTGTGAGATCCATGACCTGAGCCAAAGTAGGGTGCCTAACTAACTAAGCCACCCAGGTGCCCCTGGAGTATATATATTTTTATTAATTTGTTAATATTTCTTGTATCTTAGGTATCTTAGGTATACTAACATGAAACTTATGTGAAGTTTACCATTAGTCGTATAGGTTTTCTTTTGATTATAGAAACTTATAATGCTTACCTACTTATATATTTATCCTTTCTTTTATGATTGTTGACATCCCTGACTCAAAATTATAAAGCAGTTTACCTCTATTAATATTATCATTTCTGATATGTGCTTAAATCTTTAATCCATCTAGCATATATGTAAGTATCCCTGTTTCCTTTTTAAGTAAACATTACTCTGCAACATTTTTATCTTAATTTCTGAATATTCAACAGAGTCCAAACAGGCATTACATTAGTACTGAAACAAGCCATTTGCATTTACTATTCTTATTCGTTTAATACTATTAAAATATGGTGTTTTACTTCATTTCTTTAACACTTTTTCCTCTTCTTTTGATTGCCAATTGTAGGCAAGTTCTATTAATTATACACACAATATGTATCTTTTTTAAAAATATAAAGGTATTGATTTATTCTGTTTTCATATACTTTACATGGTTGTAGGGATTGTCTAATTATTTCAAAAGTTATTTAAACTACAGCATAAACCACATCCTGGTTTCCATAGTGCCTGACACATTGACACGTTGCAAGTCCTTGATAAAGATTTTGGAATTGGCTAACAAACCAAACCGAATGTTTTTATTATAGCAAAGAAATGGCACTATAATCTCCCAAAGAATGTGATGTTTTTACTGTGATGTTCACCATGAGGTTGTTAACCATTTATTTATTCACTTTCCCATGATACCGGTAAGCAAGTTATTCAACATCCTGGGCTTTCCAATCTCCATTTATCATAAGTTCGAGTCCCTTTTACTAACCCCTTCACAAAACTGTTGGAAGACGAACAAGTGAAAGATTGTGAAAGTACTTTAAAAGAAAATAACTTTTTACATGAAAAATGCTGTCATATAAACAAATAGCGGTGGCCATGGATGGTCTGTTGCTGTTATAAAAACAAATAAAAGCATGATAGACCATCAACATGTTTCCAACTGGTCAATATAGGTTTGTGATTTTGATTCTGAAATGAAAATGAATTCCCCACACAAAAATTCATGAAGACAGGTATCACCTGTCCTGCCAGACCACAGCGACGAGGAGATTGATTGCAGGTTAGGTATTTCCTGTGGGCTCAGCTGTATCTATGATTATAAGCGGTGAGTATTCATTATTTAGAGTTGATGTGTGTTGATGACACAGTCTGCACTCTGCGGCTTGCCTCCAAGGCCTTCCATGTTACAGCCAAGCCATGATAGGAAGAACTGCATTATGTAATAATGACCTACCTCACCTCCTTCTTACATAATATTTCACACTCTCATGGCGCTCTGTAGTCATGTGGCAATTATTCCTCGCAGAGTTTTGAGGAAGAAGGGAGGTTGCGTTACCACACGGGAGCCAGAGCAAAATGTGCCATACTAATTTTTCATTAGGGGAGCTAATTTACACAAGTCTGATTTGGCAACATTGAAGATACATGCTTCACAAGTACTGCCTCAACCATAAAATTAGTGTCAGAACTCAGGGTTATCCACAAATATTTACTTACAAACTATGTGACTACAACCATGGTGAATGCAAGATGAACTAGCTTTCCCTGAAGAAGCTCACAGTCTGACTTAGGGAAAGTGAAGGTTTGAACTCAAATGTAACCATCCAGTATGCCTCCATGTGTAACTCAGGACACCAAAGAAGCCACAGGGTTAGAGCCAAACTCAGGCACCCCAGACTCATTCACATTCTCGAGTGATACAGGAGTTTAGGATTCCTGGATTCCCTCTTAGGGAAAGGATTAAAGCTGTTTCTCAGTAGGCATTGCTATTGGATTTAGGGGTAGTATAATTCTTTGTGGCACAACAGTGGCAGAGGGAAGGGGAACCCTCAGCAAGAAAACTGTAAGAGTCTCCACACTTTTCCAATGCCTCTGGGCTGAGTGGATACATTTCCAAATGCCCCCTTGAGGGCAGGTCCAATCCCAGTGAGAACCATTGTACTGTGGGACACTCCAAGAATGTACTTTGTCTCATTAGCTCATTTTTGCTGTGTAGATCCACAGGGAGTCACAGAAAGCAAAATTCCATTTGTTTTGGAGTGGCTGTGATCATCCATGCTTCTGGCTTTCAAGGCAGGTCATTCCATTTTTTTGAGACAACTCCCTGTTAGATTCTTAAGATGAGGCTCGGAATTCTGGTCAAATATGTGGATTGAACTCTTGCACACCATAACCAAACTTCATGAAAAGCACAATAGACAATAAAAGGATAAAAAGTTCATAAGGACCAAGAAAACAGGAGAGGAGACAACATTGGATACAAAGTAGAAGCTTAATCCAACCTCTCCCTACTCAAAACCCTGTCAGTGGCCTCCATAGACTTAAAGTCTATGGTCCTTACCATGGCTACAAGTCCCTGCAACAATACGGTCACCACTACTGGTCTCCAAATCACTAGTCTCTGACATCACTTCCTTTCCTACCGTACTGTCCTCCTTGCTGTTCCTTACAAAGGCAGACCTCCTGCTCCTACTTCAGGTGCTTTACATTTGAATGTCTCTGTGCTTGGAGCCCATTTCCCCTAGATGTCTGCATATCTCCTTCCCTAACTTTCTTCAGGTTGCTGTTTAATGTTACCTTAAGGGAAGGATCTCCTCTGCATAGTTCATGTAACAGTAGCACTCTTGTCACACACTCCCTCACCCTAATATACTTTTCTCCATAGCATTTAGTACCATTAGACATTTTTTAAATGTTTTTATTATCTATCTCCTCCCCTAGAACATAAGCTCCGAGAGGGCAAGGGCAAAATGATGTCAATGAATTGTCAGTTAGTGGGTCAAGGACTGTCAATACATTTTTTTTTTCAAAACTGGAAAGCAAGTATATGAGAGGTAACTGATTTAATAGAGAAGAGAACGTGGAAATCTAGTGCAGAGCCTTGAAAAGTCTCAGGAGTTGGAGGCACCAGATGCCACAGAAGAAGTGGGTAGATGGTAGATTTGAAAAATAAGCCTGGGTGGCTCAGTTGGTTAAGCGTCTCTTGATTTTGGCTCAGGTCTTGATCGCATGGTTTGTGAGATTGAGCCCTGTGTTAGTCTCTGAGTTGACAGCACAGAGCCTGCTTGGGATTCTCTCTCTCTCTCTCTCTCTCTCTCTCTCTCTTTCTGCCCCTCTCTTGCTCACACTGTCTGTCTCAAAACAAATAAACTTAAAATAAAAGAAAAAAAAGAAAAAGAAAAGAAGGTGGATCAGTTGAAATTCCTGTAAGAGAAATTAAATCCCTAATCTCCTCTCCAACTTCATTTGACCAGGTGATTAGCTTTCTTCAAGTGTGGAGAAACACTAGAAGTTTAGTCTTTGGAGAAATTTAACAGAGACTCAGAATAAGAGGAGCCAGGTAGTGGTCAGGGATGAGGCACCATATTTAAAATATTTAAAACATTTAAAAATATTTAAAAAAGCTTATGTTGTGAGCAGTAAGAAACTTCTGCTCCCCAGCCCTACACACACAGAGACTTCATAGTGTGCTCTTTGGTAGATCGTTTTTATATTTGAACATATGGCCAAATATATATTTGAAGAAAGCTCCAGCATGACAGAGACCAAAGCAAAGACAAAAAGAAATTCATAGGGAATAGCTAATTCAGGAAAGAAGGAAAAACAACTTTTATTCATTTATTTTTTAAAGTTTATTTACTTTGAGAGAGAAAGACAGAGAGCCAGGGAGGGGCAGAGAGAGAGAGAGAGAGAATCCCAAATCAGGTTCTGCACTGTCAGCAGAGAATTTGACTCAAGGCTCAAGCCCACGAATGGTAAGATCATGACCTGAGCTGAAATCAAGAGTCAGACGCCTAACCGACTGAGCCACCCTGGCGCCCCAAAAGAAAAAGAATACTTTTTAAAAAATGATCATTATCCTTCAAAAATAGATTGCTATTTGAAAAGGATACATTTAGAGAACAAAGAGTGTGTTATGAATGAAAAATAATAGAAGAAATACAAATTCAATAGGAGAGTTGCATGGAAGAATATAGATTTATAAAAGGTAAAGAGATTGAAAATATGAAAAAGCATAGAAGAAATTTAGAAGATCAGTCTGAACAGTCCAATATCTAGGTAATAGAAGTTTCAGAAATAGATACAGAGGGGAGAAGAAATTATCCAAAAAAACAAATTGTTTCCCAGTACTGAGACACATGAATCTCTATTTTGAAGAGCCCCTTCAAATTCCTTTCACAACAAATGAAAAATAACCCATATCAAAGCAGGCTATCCTGAAATATCAGAATGACCATGAAAGCTTCTAAAGAGAGAGAGATTAAAAATAAGTTTATATCAAAAGTATTAAGAATCAAAAGAGCAACAGATTTCTCAACAATCCTAGAAGCAAGAAGACAGCTAAAAAAAAACTTCAAAATTCTGAAAGGCAACATTCCAACTTAGGATTCTAAACTCAACCCAATTTTCACTCAAGTGTAAAGGTAAAGAAACGTTCTTACGTGAAAGGTATAATAGTAGGATCAGGTTATTCCTTCAAATAGAAGTTATTTCTCTCTTATATAAAAAAGCACAGGGTTGTGCAGTCCAGAGCTGGCATTGAGGCCTTGTTCCATGATGTCTTCAAGGACCCAGACCCCTTACAACTTCTTGCCCCATCATCCCTAGATTTGCCCCACGTCCCATCATTCAGGATGGTGCCCACATTCCAGCGATGAGAGAGGGTGCACTACAGCTCTCTCTCATGGAAGGGTCTTATGCTTTTGTTCTAGTGTTCTCTCCAGACTGCAGTCACAGTATTCACACATAACTGCTCAAGAGGCTGGAATATGTAGTCTCCATTCTGGGCAGGTAGCATGGGCTCAGCTAAATACTCTGTCACCCTGAGAGAAGAGAAGTATCAGTAGCAACCAGCAACCTCTGCCTTGTAAGGACTCAAACAACATACCTTGCCTGCATCTTTGTTAGCTACCGGAGTATATGTATGTGCCACTAACATGGGGAAGTAAATCAAAAAAAGAGGAAGATGTGGAACCCACAACAAGGAGCCCCAACAGAAGAGAGAAATCCCAGGGTGATGGCAAAGGAAATCCCGAGAGCAGCTATGTAGTACTCCCAATGAGCAGCCCATTTGGATCGGAATAGAGTAGTAGACAGTGAGGGGATGTGACTAAAAAAAAAAAAAAGAATTGATAAATTACCCAATATGTTTGGGATTGCATTTACAACAGTTTCATAGATAAGACAGAGAATTTGAGTGGACATTAATAATATATACCTAGAAAATGAAGAAATTGAAAAAACAAAGCCAAAAACATGCTATGTGTTACTTCTAAGGACAACTAAAAAGTATAATAAGGCAAATGTAATCACAGAACATCATGTGACTTAATGGTGATCAAAATGGAAAAACAGAGATGCTAAATATAATGTAAGTCTCCTAATAGATAAGGAGGAAGTGTGTGTGTGTGTGTGTGTGTGTGTGTGTAAAATTCAAAAAGCAGCCAACATGGGGCACTTGGGTGGCTCAATCGGTTAAGCGTCCAACTTCAGTTCATGTCATGATCTCACAGTTCATGAGTTTGAGCCCCATGTCGGGCTCTATGCTGACAACTCAGAGCCTGGAGCCTGTTTTGGATTCTGTGTCTCCCTCTCTCTTTCTGCCCCTTCCCTGCTTGTGTGAGCTCTCTCTCTCTCTCTCTCTCAAAAATAAATGAACGTTAAAAAAAATAATTTTAAAAAAGCAGCCATCTTATCTCCCGTACTTAGAAGTCAATGGATACATTCTAATATTGAAATATAAGGAAAGAGAGAAAAATATCACCACAGGCCTGGTATTTAAAAATGCCAGAAGAACTAAGAGTTAAAGGCTTACCTCTGGGGAGCAGGATTTGGGTGGAAAGGAAATAGTGGAGGTAGCTGCTGTTTCCACCATCATTCCTATAGCACTTATTACTTGACTTTTCAGACTATGTGCCTACAGTACTTTGATTTAAAAGGGATAAAAGGGGTGGCTAAGAAAAACAAGGTGAAATCCCAGCATTGTCTATTAAGGGTACTTTGCAGATATTCTTTTCCTCTCTTTTTGTGTAATAGAAGTAGAGAAGTTTTCCAGGGGCTCATTCCTTTGTCTCAAAATTGATAGTTCACTGGTAGAATTATTGTTATTACACAACATTATTTGAGCTCACACCATGTGCCAGGATTGCTTAGCCTAATCTTCAAAATGGTGAGTGAATTAGGCAATATTATTGCCCCTGCTGTATGGATGAGGACATTACAGCTTGGAGCAGCTTATAGGACCTACCCAGGGTAGCATGGCAAATTAAAAAAAAAAAAAAAAAAAAAAAAAATATATATATATATATACACACACACACACACACACACATAAATATACATTAAAAATATATACATATAACTATATATGTATACATATACATATGTATATATACATATATACACATACATATATACATATATATGTATACATATATATACAACTATATATGTAATACATATACATAAAAATATATACATATACATTAAAATATACACACACACACACACACACACACACATATATATATATATGAATAGAGCAACATAGTTCAAAAGGGCAACTCATGTATTGACGTATATAACACATGGGGTTCTTTTACTCTGACCTATATGATTTATCCTTTAAAACCCCTAGTAAACTTGGGACAAATAAAATTTAGAAATTTGTAGCACGTTGGGGTGCCTGGGTAGTTCAGGCAGTTAAGTGAATGACTCTTGATTTCGGCTCAGGTCATGATCTCATGGTTCGTGAGTTTGAGCCTCACATCAGGCTGTCCCCTCTCTCTGCCACTCCCCTGCTTGTGCTCTCTCTCTCTCTCTCTCTCTCAAAAATAAAATAAAAATTTAAAAGAAAGAAAGAAATTTGTGTCACCTTTAATCTATACCTGATCAGACACAGAAAAAGTTTCCCACAGACAGTCCTGCCTGCGTAGCTTGGGCCTGACCTGTGGCACCCTAGGTTTTATTCTTGGCTCTTGAGTATGCCAAGAACACTAAATTATATGAAATGATGTCAGTGCTTTCATAATATAAATATTGCACCAAAGCTTTGGGGCTACATCAATAAAAGTTCAATTTATAAGGGCTTTAGTGAAAAGCCAAATTATGCAATTGTGACCTCTGCCATGTCTAATCAAGATACATATCCAGGTGGTTCAAGGATTAGTGGGGATAGCAGAACAAAAGAAGAAAGGACTGTCCAATTTGTATTTTCATCTTTCGTCTTTTTCCAGCCAGTGTTAAAACGTCCTAAGCCTGTTTCCTTATGACAATGTTTTCTACACAAAATAACAAAGTAGAAAATGTTTATTTTTCTTAGTGCCTTTTCATTTCTTTTTGGAAGCTTTAGGATATCCCCAAATTTTCTGCCTCTCTTTCCTCTCACAAAAGATACACTTTCCCAATATTTCCTCCTACATTGTTATAAAGTTATGGGAAATGAACCCTGGTAACCTCACGGCTTTGGCTTACCTGCCGGCAGGGCTTTCCTGGGGACTCCATGGGCCGACAGCTCTTTGCCCACCCCATAATGGCAGTGACATATCTTCATCCAAAGAATCCACTCATTTGGCCTTTGGATAGAGAAGAGAGAGAGAGCACATAAACAGAAACAGAAAGCTTGAGGGAAGCCTTTTATTATTTAAACATAGAACTAGTTTCTATGTTAGATGAATGGATGGATTGGATGCCATTAAACTAAAATGGTGAATACTGAAAAAGGAGAAGGTTTTCTGCGAAAACATGAGGAGTTGAATTTTGATGCAGTAGAGTTAGGAATCTGTGGAACGTCCACATGGACATGTCCAATAGGCTGTTGTCCTATTCAGGGCAATTCGGGAGCAGAATCCAGCAGATACCACTGAATCCAAACTAGGGGGACAGTGCTGAGAACAGTTGCAGTGTTATTTAGGGCGTGGTACCATAGTCTGAACCAAAAAAGGCCATTTTTCCAGACATCAAGGGATGGACAGAAATAGCTCAATCCTCTGTTTAGTTTCACTGCCTCCTTCTACCCTTTGGAGCCGTCCCTTCTAATTATCCTCATCTGTTTCTGCTTTAATTGCTTTTCTGGCTCACTGTTTACCCCAGGCTGGAACTTGCAGATACCATACTGCCACACCCCATCCTTGTGCCCACAGAAGACTGCTCATTGGACAAGACCCTCCTCCCATTGAGTACAGGTGATCGGTAACACTTCTCTGCCGTGTATCCCAGCAGACATCGACAAGCAGAGCCAGTACAGGAGATGAAACCCACCTCTCTCCTTTGTCCTTGCCTGGCTTAAGCTCTCCAATATAGAGCCAAGGATTTGGATTTTCTTTGAGATCTTTCTCTCCTCTCATTTTCTAAACATCCCTACACAATGTTTCCCACCTCTGCTCCTCCTTGGTTGCCAGTTATTATCTGGGGCTACCAACTTCCAGGCCAAGACCACGAATTTAATGATTTGGAACTATGGAAGTGCAGCAGAAAAGGCACAGGCTGTGAATTCAGACTTCACTTCAAATCCTCGTGCAAATTATGTGACTGCAAATTACTACCTGTCATATTACCTGCAAGTCACGTGACTTGGGCATGTTACCTGACCTCCCTGAGTTCCTGTTTCCACAGTAGTAAATGGTGAAAATAATACCTACATTGCAGGATTTAGAGTCTAGCTAATTTAAGTAAAATTTGGTACCTAGTAGTTGGTCAGTACATATTTATTTTCAAAATAAATATTTATTTTATTATTGGACCATTCTCTACTTCATGCATTTTCTCTAGAAGCCCTTAAGTTCCCTGAGACCCAACTGTGTGTTTCATTTATCTTTTGTATCTCTTGCAATGCCTACCATTGCATCAGCCCTTAATATGTCCTCAATGTATTCTTCTTGGATACATGGATAAATTGCTTGATTTTTTGAGAGTAGAAATCTGTTATTTTTATTTTAAACAAACGAGAGTGTATCATAGCATACAATGCAAGTGATCGTCTTCAAAAGAGTCAGAGCTAACATTTACTGAGTGCTCACCTTATGCTAGGTCTTGTGAGTACTTCACTTGAATTAACTCATTCCATCCTCCTAACAGCCCATAGAGAGGGCACTACTACTATCCCCACTTAACAGATAAAGTAATTGAGGCAGAGGAAACATCGGCTGCTCGTTCAAGGTCACCCAGCTAATAAGTGGTGTCACAGGGCTTCAAGAATCTATACTTTTAACCTCTATGTTATACATATGGGAGTCTTGATTTAAAAAAAAAAAAAAAAGCTCTGCTTCTGCTTGAGCTTTTCAGGTTTTGTCCCTCATCCCTGGTATTCATTCTTGGCTGGTTAGGTCTGTTTTGGTGAAAAAGTTGCCTAAAGAAATCTTAGCACAAACATCCAAGCTCAAGCAACCTCCTAATAGCAGACACCCAATTTCTAACATTCAAAATAAATTCAGAAGACTTGTCCAAAACAAAGCCAAAAAATTTAACCTCAAAAAAGAAAGGCCATACTCGTTTTTAGAAAGACTATTAAGTACCTCGTTTGCTTGGAAACGTTGGTTGCAAGCCTACATTGATGACTTGCTCATGTCGTTACCCATTTTTGGGTTTGATTTATCCATCTTCTTATGCAAATCTGTCCACCCTTCACACGTGTTGTTTTGCACGCTGATGAGTGCACCTGGAATTGTGACACAGGAGATTAAACAGGTAGGGGCTGCAGTGGGTGGTGAAGCACGGATGTGCAAAGAGATAAACAGCAAGTGAGGTTCACCATATTCCCCCTCACAAGCTTGCCACCCTTTCTGTCTGCCGCTTCTTTCTGAAAGGGCAGTTTCCTCAGGGGAAACTGTGCAGGCCCCTTCTCCAGCTCATCTGCACCCAAATGCTCTCCTTGTGTGCCCTGTTTAGCGGGTCTGGGGACAGGTCTAAGTAGTGCGCTCAAGTTCCTCATGAATCTTTGAGCAAGAGCTACAGTTTTTATTTCTTCTTGAACATTTTTCTTATTATTCCTCTCTCGCTTTGCTGCAGTTTTGTTTCTGTTTTTCTTTGTTTGTGTATTTCATGGTTAAGCAAAGAAAAGGCCCTAGATGGGAACTGAGCAGAAATTTCAAACTCTCTCTAGTTCAAACTCTATCTATTCGCCTGTTCACTGTCCAAAGTTAATCTTTGGACATCACCAGCAATAAAAATCAATGACGAGATCTGCACTGGCTAAGCTGTAGGTGACAGGGTGAGAGAACTGAAGGGTATATAGAGGCAAGGCCGCGATCAAGAGTAAATTGATGTTAGTGGGAAAAGAGCAACAGATGGAAAATCAGAAATACTGGACCCTATCCCTTACCATTAACTGAAATATGACCTTGGGAAATTCACTTCCTCCCTTGCCCTTGATAGCCCCATTTGTAAAATAATAATAATAAATAATAACAATAGCTAACATTTAATGGGAATTCACTGGAGACGTCAGGCACTATACTACTCTCAAATTCTTTTTTTTTTTAATTTATTTATTTTGGAGAGAGAGAGAGAGAGAGTGAGAGAGAGAGAGAGAGAGAGAGGGGGGGGAGGGGCAGTAGGGGCTTGATCTCATGAACTGTGAGATCATGACCTGAACAGAAATCAGGAGTCAGACGCTTAACCGACCGACCCACCCAGACATCCCTCTAGTCTCAAATATGTTAACTCATTTAATCTTTACAGTAACACTATAAGGTGGATACTAATAATATTCTCATTTTGCAGATGAGAAAAGTAAGTGACAACGTAGTTGAGTTGAGTAACTTGTTCAAGGCCTCAAAGCTTGTAAGTCAGTGTTCTCACCCAGGCAGTCCAAGTCCAGAGTCCATGTTAGGCTTGTACATCTAAGGTCCTTTTCAATTCTAAAATTCGATTTTACTCAAAAGTGTCCTTCCCACCACCACTGCCAAAGTCAACTGCAAACTCACACATCTATAAGAGTTTTTAAGGCATACTTTATAGAGATACAAAAGAGTTTGGAGTTTAAAAAATCAGTTTACTAAGGTTGTTCAGATTTGTGTTTCATTAAAATTTTTTTAGTTTGCATATATAGTCTATTTCCTTTGGGTAGAGTTCATCAGTTTCACATAGTTGTAATAGGCCAACTTTTATTGTAACCCAGAAGTGAAAAAACTTGAAAGTACTCCTAACATCAGCTAGAAAAAAGTTTAAATATTCAAACTTTCACTTATGAGGTGGAGTAATAATAACTAACATCTGTTAGAAACCTTAAATTAATCCAGAGCGTTTTCTCCATACCATCTCATTTACTCCTCACTTACTCATAAAAATGACCATCTTGTGAGATATCATCCCATTTCATGGAGGGGTCAAATAACTCATCCATAGCCACACAGCCTAGCAAAAACCTTGGGATTTGAATTCAGTTGTAGTCTTGCTCCAAAGCCCTCTTACTTAACTTCTCTGCGTGGGAAGAAAGTGAAATAATGAAAGATGGAGTTTTGGAGGAAGGTAAACACTAGAGTCTGGGGAGTGCTGTATTAAGTACTTTAAAACCTGCTCAAAAATTTAGAATGGCAAAATTAAGACATGAACAAAACCCAGGCCATAATAACTACTGATCTTTGCCAATTTAAGCATATCATTAGCATTAAAATTAATTTTCCATTATCTATGTCATCTAGGATTTGGAAGAGCACAAGGAATTCTAATTCTCAGAAGAAACTCAGACCTCATTTTAGTCAGTACTTTCAGCCTTTTCCCTGACCAGACATTTTACAGAACAGCCTAGTTATTACAGTTTGTAAAATGGAATGCTATGGAATTTTGTGAGCTCTTTTTTTCCTCACTGATTTATGCTGCAGTATAAGGCAAACTCGAAGTGGATGAAAGTGTGTTTGGAGAAAGAAAGGTTGGGAAGAAACATGTCCCGTGCCGGGATATTATTTCAGAAGAATAATCAATTCCTTGTTAATTTAATTGTTGGCCGAATTTCCTCTAAAAATCTGTAACATATAAGATACTGTGGTAGGCATTTTGGATTTTCAAATTGCTGCTTTAAAATGTGGATAGCTGAGCAAGTCTGAAGGCTGTTCACGAAGCACCCAGGGTACATTCACTAATAGATAAACCACGCACATAGCAGCAAGTACAAGAAATGCAAGATAGGGTATCCTTTTCTTTATCTAAGAAACCACAAGGTTTTCCTTTGTTCTGAAATATTTCATGTTACCCATCATAGAAGCATTGTTTCATGGTCTCTACAGCAAAAAGGGTCAGGGTATTCCCTGCAGAAATGTAAATATGCATTGCTGGAGACAGCTGGGTGTCTTCTTTATAAGCATGGAGCGATGGGAAAGGATTTGTTTTTTGTGTTTTTTTTTTTTTTCATTCTGATGCTTCTATCAAATTCTTGCTATAAACATATGATGTGCTGTAGCAAATTAACATTTAAACACTGGGTTTATATACTTTTTTTGTTTGTTTTATAGCCACAAAGAAAACCCACCTTTTCTTAACATTTAGTGTCATGAATCACAGACCTGTTATTTCCTCCTTCCCATCTACATTTTACAATTTTCAGACAAATAGCACTGTCTACAGAAAAGCAGTAATTTCATTTCTGCTGTTATGTTCTTTGTTCCGTCTCTATTTGATTTCCCAGAACCGTATAACTGAAAGGAACATTGAGAGATCATCTGGACCAACCCTCCCATGAAGGCATTTTACAACATGAACTTCTGGGGTGGGTAACAGATCCTCTCTCTATTTGACATATGGCTCTCTTCCACTAAGATAACTATGTACTTATATTCATCAACCGACACGTATTTATTTTTATTTCATATCCAGAACTTTTACAGACTTTACGAGAATCATTATAACAATGACAGAAAAAAAAACATTATCCCACAGTTCTCTTGTCTAGAAAATTCGGTGATGCTCTGTACAGTGTAGGGGCTGTTGTGTGTCACACACAAAAATCAACTGAAGTAGTTGAGTACCATTAACTCGTTCTGCAGAGGAGGAAACTGGAGTTCTGAGAGGTGAGGTGGCATTATTGGATTATTCTGTGCCAAAGTCACGGACCTGCTGAGTGAAAAGTCTTGATCTCAGGTCTTCAGATCTCAAGTGTTTTCTTCTAATCTCCTGCTGTCGTTGTTTTATTCCCTGCTGCTGAACACCTCATATTTGTGATGTGGTACACATTTGATACGGTGCTTCCATATGCGTTCTTGTTTGAAGTAGATATTCTTATCTTTACGTCTCGGATAGGAAGCTTTGCCACAGAGGAAGTGGTGTGTCTGTGGGCATTTGGCTGGGGAGGCAGGCTAGGTCTTAGATAACTCTCTTCTGATCCCGAATTTAGTGTGCTTTCCACTGTACCGCCGCAGCCACCAGAGTTTACAATCCTGCTTAGGAACCCACATAAACACACACGAAACAAAGAAACATTAAATCTTAAAACTCTGCACTATTACTTACAAGTACAATGGGAGGTCCAAGGTCATAAGCTAACACAATTTTCCAGTTTTCATACTTCTTCCATTCTTACCAGCTCTCTTGCCATTTTCTCAGCCCCGGATTGTTAAATCTTTCCATTTCCCTATACCATTTTAGTCGATCTGCTTGCTTTCCCTTGAACTTCATTTGACTTGTCTATTAAATATTTTCAAGCACAAGTATTTCATTCCTTTCATCCTGAAACATGGCTGTCTTCATAAATGTCCAGATTTGCCTAGAACTATTTCTCTTTTTGTTAACCTAAGGGACGGATTGCTCATTAGTACACTGGGTTTACGTGTTCATACAGATTGTTAAATACCTTCCATGTTATTCCCCAGCTTATGTGGCTGTGCAGAGTTCTCAGTGACTCAACTTTAGCTGCGTGCCAAAAGCTGTAGCTGTGAGCAATCCTCCTCTTTAACAGCATGTCCTATGCCTTGCCTTTGCCTTCCACTGAAAAGCACATCTGTGGTGGCCACTCATGTCTCAGGTTATTGTTATCTCTCCATTGTTTTAGCCTAGCAGAAGGCCTGTCAGCCTCCCTTATATTATTCCAAAGGGTAAAGTCCAGGCCTGTGAGGAAGTAGCCTGAGTAGCATACAAACTCTGGGGCCATGCTGCCTGGACATGATGCTCAGCATTGCCAAAGCTGTGTGACTGTTACTTAGCTACTCTGTTCCTCAGTTTCCTTGCCTGTAAAATGAGGATAATAACTATAGCTACTTCCTAAGATTATTGTGTGGATTAAATGAGTAAATGACAATAGAGTGTTTGAACACCTAAATGCTCAATAGATGCCATGCGCTAGTATCCCATTTTGAGTGAATCAGTAGAATATGGCTGGCATCATGTACGGAAGGTGACATGTTGTGTTTTAGCTATCTCACTGAACCCTTATAGGCACCTGAAAGACCAGTGTCATTAACCCATTAATGATGAAGAAATTGAGGTGCAGAGAATAATCAATTTGTCCAAGTTAACATGGTTAGAAAATGGTAGAGAAAGAAGGTAAACTCAGTCGGTCTGGTTCCTTTACGACAGTAGTTGGTATCATTATTATTGTTCACGAGATTCTAGGCACTGTGCTCTTTTGTCCCTCATAATAACCTTTTAAAATCACCATTATGATGCTTTTTTACAGATCAGAAAACCGAAGCTCAGTGAGTTCCGGAAACTTGGAAATTAAGTCAAACTGACACCGATTCAAGGTAAAATTTTTCTGAGAAGAAGAGTATCTCAAGATTGGGGGATTAAAATTGAGCAACTCGGTAATGTTTTTGGCAAATAAGTAACATTCAATACAACAAAACATAATGGCAAAAAAGGAGAGCAATCTCTCTAGTGGAGGATTGCATGCAAAACTATTTAAGGATCCCTTTAATAGGTTACCTGCAATCGAATACATTTCTAAACAGTCTGAAAGAATTAAGTTCTTCCTCTTCCAGATTACTCCATAAACTGTATTTCATCAACTCTAAGGCACATTTTTTTTCTTATTTGCACCTTTCAAATTAAGATTCTTGTTAAAATTATAATTGGGAAAGTTTTCTCTTCTTTAGTGATGCATAAGATAACAGTGCTTCTTATAGGTGATGACTGTTTCAGATTCAGTGAAGCCTGGTATTTTGTCTATTTGTTCTTTCTCATGTCATCTCATTATTACAGCCTTCAAGATCATTTTTTTTTTAATTTAATTGCAAGCAAACTCCTTACTTGAGCTTAAGTAAGGAATGAGAAGTCTCACAAAAATACTTTTTCATTCACAGGGCTCCATATTTCATTGAGAGTTATAATAAATCATGAACTGGTATTTCTTGGAGGGAAGTAGGTGAAGGGTTTGCCCTGGACAGATTAAGGCTGGTTCTGTACAAGAAAAATGGTAACCAAATAAGAAAGTCAGCATGCTGATTGAGCATTTCTCTTTTCCAACATTTCTTTTGGCTTCATAAAGTCACATTTCAAACATTTTCAGGCTCTTATTTTTGAAAGATATGAATTACTCTCAAAATTACCCTCCCATATTCTTTGCTTTAAATTCCCTTTTCTGTGACCCTGATACTTTTCCAAAGCCCACCCCAAGTTTAATCTTAAGTTTTTATTGATCCCTCACGGGGGAGAGTTTTAAGGACTTCTCCCACCTCATTTGCTTGAAATAAATTTTGCACGACTCTAGACTCCCCAGAAAAATATTCTTTCATTACAAATTTCTATCAATATTTTGTTGTAATCATTCTGACTAGGGTAATATGCATTTATATTCCAGCCTTTCCCCCTCTTCTCTAGCATATTCAGTTACAATGTAAGTGAATGATGTAAAGCATTCTCCATTGTAAAAACCAAGTGTGGTCCCATTTGTCATTCTTTCTCACATATTGCTTGTGTGATTTCGACTACACCCTCCCCCATTCTGGCTCACTAAAGCAAACAAACAAAAACATTTTCAAACCCACAGAGTGAACATCACAAAGAGTATGAAGTAAAAACTATAGACTTTAGTCAATAATGATGTATTAATATCGGCTCATCAAATATGACAAACATACCACACTAATACAAGACATAAATAATAAGGGAAATTCTGTGTGTGTGTAGGGACTCTCTGTTCTTTCTGATCAATTTTTCTATGAACTTAAAACTGCTCTGAAAAAAAATTCTATTAATTAAAAAAACCCTTGATTTCCCCAGATTAAAAAAGTAATACAGTCCATTCATGGCTTTATGGTCTTTAAATTCAATTCCTCTTAGTTACCTCCCAGGGGCAGGCTCAGACCTGGTCACCCTGGAAGAGTACTTTTTTCCCCTTCAGGAAATGACCACAAAAGACTGAAAGAAACAATGCCCCTGATTTAATGTGCGGTGTGCTCCCTTTCCTCGCTGAGTCAGTACCATTAACGCTTACGCAGCGCCTTATGTTTTCAGATTGCCTCACAAAAGCTTAACAGCTGAGCCTTACAATACTTCTGTGAGGTAGGTGGTCAGCAAATTCCTTGGTCAGCAGTTTCGTTTGAGTAACATGATGGTCAAAATGGCTAGCCATACCCATGAGTATGGCATACCCAGTGCCATACTCACTGATGGCAGTGAGTCAGGGAGGGGGGCCGAACATGAGTACACCTGCACGGCTTTTCCTGTTGCGGTGATTTTTACCAGATCAGCACACTATCATTCTCCTCAGAGTCAAAGCAAGAATACACGTTTATTGTTCCAACTGTTGGCATCAATAATTGCTTAGTTCTCATAGGTGCAGAATCAGTACTGCAGAATGAAACTGATGGGGTCTAAAGGGCTTTGCGTCGGTAACTATAGAATGTCAGTTCCAGATGTGTGTGTATTTTAGAGTTTAGGATTCTACAGCATTTTTGAACGAATCGTGTTACGTAAAAAAAAGGTATTGTGATGTAAAGCATTCAGTACTTTTTTACACTTGAAACCACTAACTCATTTTGGAAAAAAGTCAGATGCTAAGAGGGAAGAAGAGCAAATATGTAATTTTTGCCTTCATCGCTTTGGAGGATACCTGTTTTAATTTCCTCCAGAGTTAGCAAAGCAGAGGGAAGTAAAAGATATTGGTTGTTGGATCACTGATATAAATCAGATAATTGCCCTTACCTGCATAATGGTCTCCTGGGGTAACAGGGAATTAATGAATGTATGGGGGCATCAATAAATGAAACATTAAATGTGAGTAAGTTAATCAGCAAACAAAGTTGCAGAAAAATCTACCTCAAAGACTGCCAAAGGACGTGTTTACAGTTGAAATAAGGCCAGGAGGAGACAAGAGTTATTCAAAAAAATCTTTTTTTTTCTGGGAAATGAACAGGAAAGTTCACGTGAGATCATTTTATGTGAAATGATATTGGCTTCACATTCTTACAAAGAACAATTGTTTATTAAGCGTCTACTATGTATGTGGCTGTACCTAAGTGTTATAGTGAACACAAAGAAATTTTCTCCATAAAACTAACTAAAGTGTACAGAAAGATGAAACTTTTCTACATATAATAAAAATTATAATCAAAGGGCACATTTATTATAGCATTAAAATTCAGTATGGACTTATTTTGTGATTAGTTAATGATGGTAATTCATCTATAAGATACTTAAAAGATAAAAACTTTTCAATTTCTTTTCTTAATTGAATGCCTATCACAATATTATAGCTACACAAACCTTTACAAACCAGTGTAATCAGCAACCAAAATCTAAAGAATCCACAATTACTGGAAAGTCCTATGTTACCTAGTGATTAGTTTTAAAAAGGAAAAGAAAATAATTGAGGGACTTCTTTTACTTATCTATACAATGAGATTTGGATTATTTCAATTTTTTGTTTCAAAATTATTTCTGCTAAAAGTGATAACTCTATAAACCTTGAAATTGGAAGTTGCAATTTTTTCCCTTCTATGGATGGGGAAAAAATGCTTCTCAATTAACAGCAATATATTTTGGAAATTTCGAGGTAAGGAGAAAAATGCCTGTGTTACTTCTCCAGGTCACATAATGATTAAGACTAATGATATATTACTTTGCAACTAAAAGCTAAAAATAGCGTTAAATCAATACATTCTATTATCATCAGTTTCTAATCTAAAGGACCATTTTAACTAATCAAGGAAAAACATTTTTGCAATAATTTGAAATAAGACCTTTCTATTCTCAAATTTTTAAATAAGAATGGAGAAATAAATTACCAAACACGACCAAAAAAATGTAAATGCCCCTCCCAAAATTGTTGTTTTTTCTAATAGAAATCTTTATTCCTTTAATTTACTCCATTATTAAAGTGCTTTCTAAAAGAACCTCCTTTACAGATCTAGTACTTTGAAAGCTAGAGCAAAGCAGATCCTTAAGAGCATTTCAATTTTGTTTATTTTGGACTGTACATGATGTATGATATATTTTTTTCTTTCCTAATCTGAAACAAAAAGTACTAGAGACCCTTTTGTTATCAGTATGCATCAGAATATGAAGAAAGGTTCGACATAAGATATTTCTTGGAAGAAGAATAAACAAGTTATGCCAGTTGTAACAGGCCAAAGAATTTAAAACTATGGTATTTGTATGCCATTAGAAAATTGGGGAGAGAGTGACGGGGGTGGGGGAGAACCTGGAATCAAAATGTTTGCAATACAACAAAAAAGAGAGAGGAAGATATTTAAAGAGATGTCATATTTTCACTGCATCTGGATATTTTCAACGAAGCCGGGAGTTTTGTGCCCAAGCCAGTTGGCATTCTACCCTATCTGTGTGGATTTCTGTGGCACTTCTTAATTTGATTAAGCATTACATTTGTTCCTCACAGCAAGAAATTCTCTCATCTGCTGTTAAGTTGGCTGTTTTCATCCAATTTTCTAAAGGAGAGAAGCTGTTTCAAAACAAAGGTCCACTTTGTTCAATAAAGAATTAAACCCACTCTCACCATCATTAACATGGAAAAAAATTCAACCTGACCTTTCCCTGTTCCTCTTTACACCCTGGGGCTTGAATTTGATTTTTCTTCATCGCTTTGAGGATGTCAAAGTATAAACTTCAAAGGTATAAAATGATTGATACATGGTATTCACAATAGATTGTTTAAAGTAATACATGTATGCAATAATTCACTTTAAACATTCCTTTGATAATTAAAACCTCATTCTTAAAGAAAACATTTAGAAATAGGGCATCCCAAAACTACTGTTATAATATCTGCCCCTTCTTGTATATCTTTCTTTTAAAAGTTATCATTCCCTAGATGTACGCAATCCTTATACATTTATTTCATTTTTTGTTTAGATTCCTACTTGAACTTCTTTGTATTTAATTTTTTTTTAATTTGGCTTCATGTAGAAATGGCTTTTCTGTTTTAATGTTACTTTCTTACTAATGTAATTTTGCCATAACTATACTTAAAGATTTTTATGTTTATTTTGTATATATAGATCTTTTTATTTTCAATGTCTTCTTTTAAACTCTTCCCCAAATTTCATAAAAGGAAAGAATTTACAATATATGGGAGAGATACCTCAGCTTAAAATCCTCTAAGTAAAGATGAAGCTTTTCACATTAAAAAAAAAAAAAAAAAAAAACCCCCCCTGGATTTTACAATCGGTTAAAAGTGGTACTGATTATAACTGATTAAGGGATGGAAGAAGTCATGATTTGGGTCCATTCTTTACCTACAATCAAATCAGACCTATCTGAGAAGGTCAAAGGAGGGAAGGAAATATAAAAGACATTCAAATGTGCCATCAAGAGCTGGTAATCCTCTTAAAGAGGTAAAACCGAAACTTGGAAACCAGAGAATCAGGCAAGGAGCACCACATATGTGTTTCAATAATTACGCTGAAAACTTATCAAAAGAATTTCCACTTCTTTATAGTAAAAGCTCCATTGCCTTTGTGAGGAGGGATCTGAGCCGCTGCTGAAGGGCAGCCTCTGATCCATGTGAACCCATCCCTGCAACCGTCTGCCTCCAAACCCAAGTTCAGAGTTTCACCTCTTCATTAGTGTTTATACACTGTACATTTTTAACCCTTACATTTTATATGCTCTCCTTTACAAACAACAAAGAAAATAAAACTCCAAATTAATGCAACTTAGTATTGATAAACAAATATATTCTGCTATAAATTGTGTATTCCTTTTCCCATTGGTGTTTAATTGAAAAGATTAGAGAGACAAACCCAACAATGAGGTTATTTATTTCATTACAATCAATACACTTCGATGGGAGGAAGGCATACCACTGCTTCCATTCCTTACCTGCCCTAAACTCTTTTTCCATTCAGAGGTGTTCTGGGGAAAACAATTAGATGGAGAAGAGGAGTGGAGTGTGACAGCTTGGCCAACGTTAGGACTTTTTTGAATAACACACTGTCACTAGGGTTAGACTATTCCCAGAAGGTATTTAACCCAAAGGACTTGAGGTAACACAAACTTTTTCCAGATTTCCATGTCAGAAGGAGGCAATTAATGTTTTGTTTTTGTTCTTAAAATGTTTGTATATTGGAATAAAATCACAATGACCACCCCATCCAGCTGTGGAACCAATTCATCCTTTATTGCCACCAGCCAATGCAGCTACTCTTTAGTATTTCCTTCTCATCTGATGTTCATTCCTCTTCTTTTAGGATTTGTATCTTTAGCTATTTATAGACATTTGCATTTCTTCTAATCAAGTCATACTGCATATATTTCTTTAGTCTTCCTATTCAAGTCAAAGCCATTCTTCTTTCTTTCCTTCCTCCCTCCCTCCTTTCCTTCCTCCTTTCCCTACACCTCCTCCTTCCCTCCCTCCCTCTCTCTCTTTCTCTGTATGGGTCTCTGTCTCCCCATCTATGTGTCTCTTTCTGTATCTCTCCTCATCTTTCCTTCCTTGCCTTCCACCTCCTCTTTTCTTCCTCATCTTTGTCTCAACTTTTTGGACTTCTGTAGATCTGAGCAAACAGCAGCTACTGTGAAATCTTTCAGAAGCCCTTTTGTTGATTTACTTAAAATACCTTCTTCAGAGAGAATTAGCTCCTTTGTAACTGACTACTATTATTTCTGTCATTAACAGCGCTCATGTGTGTAATTTGATGCTAATGTGTTTAAAATCAATGGAGATTTTTCTAAGCGACTAAAATCAGCATCATTCGGTGAAATTTGTACTTGATGATGCACACTTCTCATATATTTCCTTTAGTACCTTCATTAGCCCTGCAAGGGAGGGTGTATTACTCTCCTTTTACAGAGTAAAGAATGGGGATTCTCAGAGCTTAAATACATTGCTTCAGATTGAATAATAGTGTCTGTCATACAAAAAGTGGACCATGTACATATTTGTTACAGTGAACACACTTAGGACATATAGTTACCAGGAGGTGAAACTATAATTCCAACCCAAGTTGGTGAGATTCCAAAGTCCCTGTTCTTTCCCTGACGAATAAACCTTTTAAGTCCTACATGAGCTAAAGAATGAGCTAAAAAAATCTAGCTAAGAATCATGCCAAAGAAAATGCAACCAAAGTTTGATTTATATATCTTGCTTAAAAAAAATAAAATAAAATAAGTTAAGCCCTACTAGCCTGAAAGTGTTTTTAGGTTTCTATCACTTCCTTAAAAAGCAAAAACAAACAAAATCCAAAAAATGATGCTGTGGTGTGTTATAATGATGTAAAACCCAAACCAAAAAACTGCATTCAGAAGTGATTAAATGAAAATAAAGGAAATGCATCAACTTTATAATAGGAGTAATCTTTAAGTGAGGGGACTATGGAGTTTTTATTTATTCTCCACTTTCTGCTTTTCTGTAGTTCCCAAATTTTCTACAGTGTGAAACACTTTTTCAATGAAATAAATCTTCAGTAAAATTAATTGGTAGAGTTAAATTAGTGAAAAAGAAAAAAAAAATTTGCTGTTACCAGCTTACATTTTTACCACAAGATTAAAAGAAAAAAAAGCAACTACATAATATCAGGTGATTGTGTCTTGTGTTTGTAAAAATATTTTAATCAGGGCTTAAAGAGTTTAGAAACCCCCTGCCGTGACAAGCATGCTACCTGTTCAATGGAAGAAAAAAAGTCTTAACTGAGTTAAGCTTTGGATTTTAATTACTAGTTGAACGAAGAATTAAGACTTTAAAAACCCATTTGGGCATTAACTCATCAAGGCCTCTGACACAACAGTTTTAATCAAGCTTCTCAAGTTGATGCCACACGGTAAACAGGGGCAAAAAGAACCAGCGCAGGGAATTCCGGTAGTTTGCACTTTATGAAAGCTGTAGCTTGTCTTCAGATGTTCAGGGAAGGGCAACTCTGTTCAGCTCATTTATTTTAGACTCTGAAATTTCTCCTTCATTTCATTCATTCATTCATTCATTCAAAGTGAGGCGGGGGGGGGGGGGGGGCTGGAGGGGGAGGGGGGACACAGGGAGAGTGAGAGCAAGAATTCCAAGCCGCCCCTGCACTGCCAGCACAGAGTTGGATATGGGGCTTGAAACCACGAACCCTGAGATCATGACCTGAGCCAAAGTCCAATGTTTAACCGACTGAGCCAGAGCCACCGAGGCACCCTTCTCCTCCATTTTAGTGTCAGCCTCACCTTCCGAGTTTATTTCCAGCTGAAAGGAAAATAGCCATTGTAGAAAATTGTTCTATGACGTTGGTGCTTCCAGTTTAAATCATTTTCATTGGATACGTGTATTTAATTTGAAAACTGCAGTATCTGATTCTCTAACAAATCATCTTCTATGAAGATAGTTCAGGTTTCTCAGAAATCCTCTGACATACACCCTAGAAACCTGGCAGACTACCGACAATCACATTCTAAATACAAAGAACACTTTGAGAAGCTTTATTTTATTCATTTTTCCAGATACTGAGGATAAAAAGACAAATACAAAGTGGTCCTTGCCTTCCACATGCCAAGTGAGGGGCTAGAAGATAGGGATTGTGTGTGGTATTTGCATTGAGAAGTAGGACTGTTGTATGCTTTAAGAACCACTCCAAATCAGTTCTTAATTTATTGAAATCATGCCGGGAGTATGGTATGGATGTGTTTTTTATCTCTCTCTCGATATATATACATATATATAAAATGTATATATGTAATGTATATAAAACAAATGTGGTATATAAATAATCAGCATATAAATAATAGATATAAATAATATAATTATAATATACATATAATGTATTACTTTCTACTACAGTCACAGATTTAATGTTTTATAAGTCCCATGCATAATTTATATCTTTACTCAGGATTTATATATTCATCAATATAAATAATACTACATGAGGTGGCAATGTTTATTGGTTTTTAAATTTACTTAAACAGTAAACTATTGTACATATCATTCTGCACCATGCTTTTTGTGTTTCAATCTATGCTTTTGACAATTCACCTTAATACATGTATCTCTAGTGCATTATTTTCAAATGCCATATAGTATTCCACCATATGACTATATCATAATTTATTAATCTGTTCTCCTAGTGAATAACATTTCTGCTTTTAAATTGTTTTCATTAGATGGGAATGCAAGCTGGTGCAGCCACTCTGGAAAACAGTATGGAGGTTCCTCAAAAACTTAAAACTCTAACTACCCTATGACCCAGCAATTGCACTACTAGGTATTTATCCAAGGGATACAGGTGTGCTGTTTCGAAGGGACACATGCACCCCCAGTGTTTATAGCAACACTACCAACAATAGCCAAAGTATGGAAAGAGCCCAAATGTCCATCGATGGATAAATGGATAAAGAAGATGTGGTGTGTGTATATATATATGAAATTAGTCAGAGAAAGACAAAAATCATATGACTTCACTCATATGAGGACTTTAAGAGACAAAACAGATGAACATAAGGGAAGGGAAACAAAAATAATATAAAAACAGGGAGGGGGACAAAACAGAAGAGATTCATAAATTTGGAGAACAAATACCACAGGAGGTATTGCAGGAAGGGGGGATGGGCTAAATGGGTAAGGGGCACTAAGGAATCTACTCCTGAAATCATTGTTGCACTATATGCTAACTAATTTGGATGTAAATTAAAAATAAATAAACAAAATGAAATAAAATAAATTGTTTTCATTAGAGGGGCACCTGGTGGCTCAGTCAGTTAAGCATCTGACTCTTGATCTCAGCTCAGGTCATGATCTCACGGTTCATAAGTTTGAGCCCTGCATCAGGCACTGGACTGAAAGTATGGAGCCTGCTTGGGATTCTCACTCTCTCCCTCTCTCTCTGCCCCTCCCCCACTCATTCTCTCCCTCCTTCTCTCTCTGACAAAATAAACATTTTAAATTGTTTTCAGTAGAAACCTGCAATAAATATCTTTACAACCATCTCCTCCCATACATGCGAAATTTTTTCCAAGTTATATACCTACCAGTAGAATAGCTAAGTTAGAGATGAAATATTTCAATATTGCTCTCCACAGTAGTGGTACCAGTTCACATGCTTACTAACAGTCTATGAGCATCAGTGTTACTCTTGGTACAGTCATTACTTAAATTTTGCCAATCTGACACGATGTCTTACTGTTATTTTTCCCTTCTGATTATTGGTAAGTTGAGCAGCATGTCATATGTTTAGTATTAGGTTACTTTTTCTTTGAATTGCCTGTTAATGGATTTTTTCATTCTTCCATTCAGTTACTTAGAAAAATAAATAAATTCCTTTGTCATTTATATGAATTATAAATATCTTTTCACATTCTGTGGTTTCTTTTTTCATTTTGTTTTTGTGTCTTTGTTAAGTATAATAGGCCTTTTAAAATTTATCTTGGTGTCATCAAATTTACCAATCTTTGGCTCTACATTTTGTGTCTTGTCTAAAAAGTTTTTCCACATCTAAATGCTATGAAGATATTCCATATTTTCTACCAAAAGCTGCTTTTAACATTTAGACCTTTAATCCATCTGGACTTTATTTTTGTATATGGTGTGAGAATGGGATCCAATTTTACTTTATTTTTTCCATATGGTTAACTAATTGTCCCAGTACCATTTATTGAACAGTCCTGCCTCTTCTCATTGATTTGTAGTGCCACCTTGGTCATATTTCAAGTTTCCACATATGCAAGTATCTGTTTCTGGGCTCTCTATTATGTTCCTTTGGTTTATTTGTCTCTTCCTATGCCAATACCACACTGTCTCATTTTCTATAGCTCTATAAATTCTTGATTTATTTGCTCAGACAAATTTCCCCCTCCCCCAATTTATTCTTCTTCAGATTTATCTTGGCTATTCTTGATTCTTTGTGCTTCTATATTAATTTTAAGATCACTTGTCAAGTTCTATAAAGTTGCATGTTTTGCTTAGAGTTTTACTAACTTTATAGAGTATTTTGAATGGAAATCGACATCTTTACAATTTTTGAATGTAGAGTGCATGACTGTATTCAAATATTTTTTTTTTGTTCTTCAAATATATTTAATTTCTTCTTAGAGATCTCAACTATCAGGTATTAGGTTTATTACTAGGTATTTTATATGTATTCCTTTCTATTAATCTTCTAGCTGGTTTGTTGAAATGACAATTACTTTAGCATGCTCATTTGAGTGCAGTAAACTTATAGAACTTTCTTATGAATTCTAGTAGCTTGAAGAGCTCCTGGATTTTCTTTGTTTAAAATCACATTGTTTACAAATAAGGACAGTTTTGTTTCCTTTTCAAATTTTGTACCCTTAATCTTTTTCTTCTTGTATTATATTCGATGACACCTTCAAAACTCTGTTGACTGCAAGTGGTTATAGTGAAATCCTTGTCTTGCTGCTGGGAACACTTCTAAAATTTCACCTTTGAAGTGTGATATCTGTAGGTTTTTCATAGCTATTCCTTACTAGAGACTATTCCTAGTTTGCCATGATGGTTAACTTTGTGTCAACTTGACTGGACTATGGGGTGCCATGTTTTGTGAAACAGTATTTTGAGTATGTCTGTGATACTGCATCTCGACAAGATTAACATTTAAATCAGTAGAGTGAGTAAAGCAGATTGTCCTCCCTAATGTGGGGGGCCTCACCCAATCAGCTGAAGGCCTGAACAGAACAAAGGGCTAATCCTCCAGTGAGTAAAAGGGAATTCCTGCTGCTTGACTGCCTTTGAGATAGGACATCAGTTTTCTTCCTGCCATCAGGCCCAAACTGGAACATTGGTTCTTTCTGGGCCTCAAGCTTACGAGCCTTAAGGCTGGAACTACACCACCGGCTCTCTTAGTTCTCAGGCCTTTGGACTTGGACTAGAACTACACCATTAGCTATCCTGGGTCTAGCTTACCAACTGCAGGTCTTGAAACTTGTTAGCCACCATAATTGTACATGCCAATTCCTTATGATAAAACGCATATATATCCCATTGGTTCTGTTTCTTTGGAAAACCGTGATCAATACATTGCTACCAAATTTTATATATGAATCAATTTAATCATGCTTACCACTGCAGCTACTCTAGTAGAAGTCACCAACGCATTTCGTCTGGGATATGGCCATTGTCTTGGGACTGGCTTACCCCCTTTCACTGGCTTTCATATCAATTATGCTTGCACTAGTATAGATTATTCTCCACACAGTAGCTAGAGAGGTTATTTAGAACAAAAATCAGATCTTGTCACTCTTCTGAATACCCTCCAAGGGTTTCCATTATATCAAGAATAATATCCAAAGTCCTTATTTTGGCACACAAAACCATAAAATGATCAAGATTCTAACAATCTCTCTAATCTCATCTTCTGTCTTTTGCTCAGTCACTCCATCCAAGTTATATTGCTTCTTATCCCAATGAGCAGGCTCCTAAATGTTCCTCCTTGATCCTTGATCCAAACATACTCCTAGCTTGGAGACTTCACACTCACAGTTCCCTTTGCCTGATGTCCTCTCTGAGTAAAAACTTTGTCTCACTTCCTCGCTTCATCCAAGTATCTGCTCAAAATAGCACTCTTGATCACATTCTATATCATTATCCTGCTTTGGTTTTCTTTGTAGCAATTATCATGCATGACATTATATAATTCAGCTGTTTATTTGATTATCTTCCCATTCATCCACTTGAATGTAAAATCCATGAGGCTTCTGTTTATTTATGTTATATTCCCCATTACCTGGGGCAATGCCTAACACAAAGTAGGTGCTAAATCAGTATCTGTTGAATAAATAAATAAGTGTATCAATATTGTTACCTTTTCCTGCATCTGTGATTTGATTATGTACTAGTATGGCTGACAAATTTTCTGATATTGAAACAGTTTTGCATTCCTTGAATAAATACTACTTGAACATGATGAATGTGTTGTTTTAATAAACTGTTTTCAATTTGTAATATTTTATTTAGATTTTTATGTCAATTTAGGAATTGTTCTGTAGTTTTCTTTCTTTTTTTAAGTTTATTTATTTATTTTGAGAGAGAGAGTGAATGGGAGAGAGGTAGAGAGAGAGAGAGAGAGAGAGAAAGGGAGAGAGAGAATCCCAAGCAGGCTCTGCACTACCAGCACAGAGCCTGATGTGGGGCTTGAACTCATGAACTGTGAGATCATGACCTGAGCCTAAGTCAAGAGTCAGACGTTTAATTGACTGAGTCACCCAGGCACCCCCATTTCAACTAAATTTTAAGTTGATTTAGTATGTTCCTATTGTTTTTTTATCTTTATTGTATCCATATTTATGTCTCCTTTTAATTAGTGATTATATGTGCTCTTTAAATTTTCCATTAAAACTCTAGTTTTGAGACCTGTTGATTCTCTATATTATTTCTTTATTTTCTACTTATTAATTTGTGCTCTTATCTTTATTATTTCCCTATCATGTATAATGTTTTTATTATTTTCCTTTTTTTCTACATTCCTGAATTGAACACTTAACTGATTTGTTTCAAATCATTTTTTTTTAATTTTAAGTATGTTAAAGGCTTTACTTTTGCTACCATGTACCCATTTTGTTATATTTCTCAGGTGTTATATATAGTACTGCTTTTATTGTTATTTATATTTAAATATTTGCCTAACAGGAAATATTTTAAAATTGAAACATATATAGGTTCTTTAAAACTACTTTTTAATGTTGACTTCTTATTTAAGTGCATTATGGTCAGAGAATGTGGTCTATATATATTAATTTCTTATAATTTATCAGGATTTCCTTGGTGACCTAACACATAGTTGATTTAAAAAAATATTCCATATGCACTTGCAAGAAATATATATTTTTCTTGGGGGGCTATAGAGCTATATAAATTTCTTTATTTAAAGCTTCTAGGAGCACCTGGGTGGCTCAGTTGGTTAAGTTTCTGACTCTTGATTTTGGCTCAGGTCATGATCTCATGGTTCATGAATTTGAGCCCTGCATCAGACTCTGCACTGACAGTGTGGAGCCTGCTTGGGATTCTCTCTCTCTCTCTCTCTCTCTCTCTCTGCCCCTCCCCCACTCTCTCACACTCTTTCTCAAAATAAATAAACTTAAAAAAATAAAGCTTCTATATCTCTTTTGGTTTTTGTCTATTGAATGTAATTTGAAGCTCATGATATACGTTCTTCATGGATCATTACTTTTGTTATGTCATGGGAGTCCTCATTTCCATTAATGCTTTTTGCTTTCAAATCTATCTTGTCTGATATCAATGTTAAGATAGCAGCTTTGCTTAATATTGGTATGGCATATCTTTTACCATATCTTTAATTCATGGCATAAAGAAGTTATGACACTTGTTCCAGGTCATGTAGCTAACATGCAAAATACTAAAATTTGACCCAGGCAATTCTATATCGAAGTCTACATTCTCAACTGCTAAACTATGACACCTCCTGGAATGTGCTTCCTATCTTGCAGCCCAGCTGACCAAGTCTTCAGTATATTGAATTCTATTGAATTTAATCACAGAGATGTTTATCTTGTGTTTAATATGCTCTCGGCATAATTTTTCTTTTTTTGTTTTTTTATGCATCATTGCTCTGCACTTTTTGACCTGTTTTATACCTTGTTTACTGATAGTTTGCGCTTACCAATATCCACAAGTTTCATTCACATTGTTGCAAATGGTAGGATTTTCTTCTTTTTTATGACTAAATAATATTCCTGTGTGTGTGTGTGTGTGTGTGTGTGTGTATCACATCTTCTTTATCCATTCCTCTGTCACCTGACAGGTTGTTGCCACGTCTTGGCTATTGTGAATAATGCTGCAATGAACATGGGGCTGCAGCTATCTCCTCAAAGCAGTGATTTCACTTTTTTTGGATAAATACGTAGAAGTGGAACTGCTGGATCATATGGTAGTTCTATTTAAAATTTTTTAAGGAAACTCCATATTATTTTCCATAGTCATTGTACCTATTTACACTCCCACCAACAGTACACAAGGGTTCCCTTTTCTCCACATCCTCACCAGCACTTGTTATCTTTTGTCTTTTGGTAACAGCCATTCTAACAGATGTGAGATGATTTCTCATTGTGGTTTTGAGGTGCATTTCCCTGAAGATCAGTGGTGTTGAGCACATTTTCATGTACCTGTTGGCCACCAGTATGCCTTTTTTGTAAAAATGTCTAATGTCCCATGCCCATTTCTAAATTGAATGACTTAGTTTTTGGCTAGTGAGTTACATGAATTCCTTATATTTCGGATATAAGGAATCTCAGCTCAGGTCATGATCTCACGGTTCATAAGTTTGAGCCCTGGACTATGGGGTGCCATGTTTCGGATATTTACTTCCTCTTTGATATATGATTGCAAATATGTTCTCCTATTCTGTGGGTATGCTTTCACTTTGTTGTTTCTTTTGACGTATAGAAACTTTTTAGTGTTTTTTTAATGTTTATTTATTTTTGAGAGAACAGAGGCAGAATACGAGTGGGTTAGGGGCAGAGAAAGGGAGACACAGTATCTGAAGCAGGCTCCAGGCTTTTAGCTGTCAGCACAGAGCCCAATGCAGGGCTCAAACTCAAGAGCTGTGAGATGATGACCTGAGCCGAAGTCGGACACTCAACCAACTGAGCCACCCAGGCACCCCTAGTGTGTGTGATTTTTTTTAATTTTATTTTTAAGTAATCTCTAAATTCAATCTCAAGATTGTTTTGGCTATTTGGGGTCTTTTGCTATTCATTACAAACTTTCCATTTCTTTTCTTGTGAGACTGAGCATATGTTTTGGTGTTTAAGCATATTTGTCTTTTGTTTTCTGTTAATTACTTATTTGTTACATTGTCATTTTTTAAATATTTACATCCCCCCATCAGGCTCTGCGCTGATAGCTCAGAACCTGGAGCCTGCTTCGGATTCTGCATCCCCTCTCTCTCTGCCCCTTCCCCACTCACACTCTGTCTCTCTCTCTCTCTCTCAAAAATAAACATTTAAAAAATATTAAATAAATAAATATTTTCACCCCCAAAATATAAACTCTCTCTCTCTCCTTTTTTTTTAATTTGGGGTTGACAGTTAAATGGATTCAATGCACCATTCCACTACTTTTTTTTTTTTTTCATTCAGTTCTCGGTTGACTGGAAGTTTTCCTCTAGAGGATTATCTTTACCTATTCTGAATAAATTTGGACAGATATAAAATTCTTAGTTTATTCTTTTTATTTCTTGTCCATGTTCTAGCATTCTATGAACTTTTCTACAAACTTTTCTGTAAGCCCATCTTAATTATCTTTTTGAGAAGATATTCAAGTAATTTTTTTCTTTATTTGTAAATCCAGAAAATTTACCAGGGTGTGTTTCTCTGTTTTTTAAGGCAGTTTTTCCTACCTCATGTTATATGTGACCCTTCAATCTAAATATCTAAGGCTACTTCTAATACTACAAACTTCTCCTTAATTATATCTCTAAATATTTTTATTTTTTCATAATTTATGTTTCATTCTTGGAGACAACATTATTTTTAGTGTTGATATTGTCTGTTAGATCCTTTATATTTGTTTTCCAGGTCTAACATTTCTAATTCTTCTAATCTCTTTTTAACTTTCTATTCTATTTTGCTCCCTTTACAATATTTTATGTCCCTTCCTATGTTTTTATTATAGTGCATTCTCTTTTGTGCTGCATCCAGCGTGGTCTTTATTTCTTTGATGGTTTTGTCTACTCTTCCACTTCTTGTGAGATTGCCAATCCAAATTATATTACATTCTGTTGCCTCACTCTATTTTTCCTACACTCTCATGTCTACACTTGGAATTCCTATTTAATGGAAGCAACAGCTTCTTAACATTAAAAAATTAATGGCAAACACTGTTCATGATTTTTCCAATAATTATATAGAATATATTTGGATGGTTCTATGGCAGTTTTTTAAAAGTTCCTATTTGAATGAAGTTATTTCTTCCAAAACTATCTACCTGTGTATTTGAGGGGGCCGGGGGCTATATTCTAGACCACACGGAACTCTGAAGACACTAGCCTCTGAGTATTAACAAGTTACTCTCTCCAGCCAATAGAGACTGATATTTCAGGGCTTCTCACAGTGCATTATTTTTTCTCTACCCTGTCTCACCAAGAGACTGCTTCTGACAACATGGCTTCTATTTGTATTCCTATTTCTTCAAGCAGCCCTACCTTACCCTTCTTTTCACCAAACCTTGTCCAAGGAAGCTTTTGCTGTTAGACAATTCATCCAACTGTGTTGTCCCAAACAAGAGTTGGGCTTTGCCCGCCTTACATTAGATCCACAGCCTCTGTACTCTCCCTCAGCATCTTCTTACATCCCTGTTCCAAAAGATCTGGGAGCCTTCTTTCTATCAGGGCTCAGGGTTAAAATTATCTTTTAGTGTCGTAGAACTGAGCTTCAGGCTTTTATTTCCTGTTCTTCTTGTTTATTTGTGTAATTTCTAAAATTTTTTTTTAATGTTTATTTATTTTTGAGACAGAGAGAGACAGAGCATGAACAGGGGAGGGTCAGAGAGAGAGGGAGACACAGAATCTGAAGCAGGCTCCAGGCTCTGAGCTGTCAGCACAGAGCTGGACGCGGGGCTCGAACTCACGGACTGTGAGATCATGACCTGAGCCGAAGTCACACGCTTAACCAACTGAGCCACCCAGGCGCCCCTGTGTAATTTCTAAGAAAAGAGTGGGTGAGAACATCTTAATTCCATCCACTTAGAAACTGCACATTCTGTATTTAAAGAGTTTCTATGGCAGATAACCTTTAAATACTCTGAATTTCTCATTGCTTTCATTTCTAACTTTTTCGTCACATTCATGCCTTTATTTATGACTAGCTACAACTTATTTTCCATCCTGTATGATTGAATTTTAGAAATAAGGACATAATCCTTACAAAGCATAAAGAGCAGTTTGCTTTCGAGCCTCGTCTATAACCTCTGGTATATATGTCAGCATCATATTATTTTTCTAAATTATCACTTCTTAGTATACAGTTACAGTTAAGAAGATTTTATAATTATATGTTCAATAAAAAGATCACAGTGAAATTATGAAAAAACTTTTTCTCCATGATAAGCAGCAAATATGATGATGTATGTTATACAAATGAAATGTCACAGTTCATTCCAAAATATACATATGACCATAAATATCATTATACAAGGGTTATGCTCGTGTGAAATTGGTAAAAAAAAAAAAAAAGGTATTATTTTGAAACACCCTGGTAATTAATGATGAAAACTTATGTCCACATACATTTTCATATCAAAGACTGTAACCATTGGAAGTGTCTTTCCCTTTTGTCACTTAAAAAATCAAATATATTTAGATTAATAGGCAACTATAAAAAATAAAATGTTAGTTTATCACTTTGGAAGGGGAGGCTCAGGTCCCTGACACATTTCAGGCTACATTTTATGGAAGTATAGGGTTTTATTAAACTTCCTGTTTCTGCTGGCTGCTTGCTTGGGTAGCTGTGGAGGGCCATGTGATTATAGCAAATGCTGGATGTAAATTTATATCTTTGGCATAAAATGAAAGATAAAATTATCGGAAATCTGAAAAAGCTTTTGCTTGTCTAACAATTTGATCTTAGAAGTTACTGTATACCACCTTAGAGAGGGAGAGGGACAGAATTAATGTCAATAGTCTAAATATTGGCTTGGGCTCCTGGCAAGTTTTCCATGAAAGGCAATGGGAGTGCAATTAATGCTTACCAAGAAGAACACTCAGATATTCTCCATCACAGGCCCACACGTAGTCTGTGGGCTGGAAAGGGTTGAGTGCTAGGTCCCCAGATGATTAAAGCAACTTGGTCCAAGGTAGCATTAAATCTAGACTCTAGAACTCCATAATTCTACTTAAATTAGTAAAAATAAGAGATTTAAATTTACATCCCAATTTTTGAAAACAAAAATAACTAATCAACAAATGAACGCGAGAATGGCTTCCCACTAAATGAAAAATTCCCTGTCCTGATATGCGTAGCTTCTTTTTCTCATACTCCAACTTCCTCGGCACTTATACATCAGACACCTCATTCTCGAACAATAAGGTTGTTGCCACAGCTGCACTAGTTCTATCTCCCCCTTCTCTGATTTTTGGGGGGACTGGAAACCAGTGTGGTTTGATTTTGTACATAGTGATTTGGCTCAGATCACAGGAAGACCACAAAAGAGTCTGATAACACATTTGGACTCAGACTCCACATGCAAAAATAAAAACATACATCCAAAAACCACTTTTTCACTCTCCTATGCTTCCAACGCCAAAGTTGCTGTTGTTGTTTGTGTTTCTTGCTCACCCTACAATGCCCATGGTGTCAGCTGGGTCTCTGTTCCTCATTATCTATCTCACTCGGGGACACACAGCACTACTGAAACTGCTGCACAAGGAAAAAAGAAGGGGGAAGCACGTAGCATCGCTTGAAGCTTCCACATGGAAGGGACACATGAGACTTACTGTCACGTTTCATCAGTCACATGGCTCTGTCTGAGTTCAAGGGGATGGATATTGGAAATGCGTAGTACAATTTACCTGTTTCTCTTTTTGTAACAGGCTGGGCACTTAAGGTGTAAGAACATTTTTTTCTAGACTATGTTCCACAAAACATGAAAAGCAGAGCTATTTCCTTCTTCTCTTAGATGACAAATAAAGAATCACACCTGGACCAATGTAAAAGGAAACAGAAGTAGTAATTAAATAAGTAATAAAGAATGTCCTTTGAAATGTTGCTGCTTTTAGAGGCATCCAGTGTTTCAGAACACAAAATGCCATGCAGGCATACCAGCCATTCCTCAAACCTTTAAAAACCATTTTGTTTTTTGGAAATTACTCACTTTATGATTGCCCTACTCTTCTCTGACCAGTCTTCATCAGTCTAAACTCAACCAATATCCCTAGAAATTATATTAAAAATGGGGTGGCTAGTTTATTTTCAGTGTACATCAATAAAATTGTTTTAAGGGTTTTATTGCAGACCTTTTTATTTAAGAAGCATTATGCCAGCCTAAGAGTTGATTATGACACAGTGGCTGCCCTTGAAGAGATGAGGATTTAGATGGAGGCAAAGGTTAGAATGGAGAATATGTACAGCAATTACTTAAGGATTGAATGCCAAAGCGTTTCCAAAGCTATTTATTGCATTGGTTGAATCTTTGTTCAAGTGCAATCTTATACATAAGTCAAAACTGTTAGACACATAAAAGCAGATATCTTCTGATTGAAATAGGAATGGGACACCATGAATATTTCTTGCTAGGTCCCTTATCTGACCTCCTTGGAACCCTTAAGTTTCTTCTATGGAAGCTCCTGAAGTTTTTGAGGATAGCTCAGGGAGAAAAAACAGAGGCTTTCCTAATCTTTACTATATATTTACATTTGTTTATTTTGTCCAACTAATTGAGGGCAGATATATTTAATGTATACTAGCCTTTGACAGATAGCAATTTCCCACTATATGTGTTGGAATGGCCATGCCATAGACTAAAGTATTATTTTAAAGTAGAAATATTTTTTATTTTTATTTTTTAAAATTTATTTGTTTATTTTGAGAGGGAGAGAGAGAGAGAGAGAGAACACATGCGAATGCAGGAGGGGCAGGAGAGAGAGAGGGAGAGAGAGAATCCAAAGCAGGCTCCAGGCTGACAGTGAGGCTTGAACTCACAAACCATGCGATTATGACCTGAGCTGAAACCAAGAGTCGGATGCTTAACTGACTGAGCCACCCAGGTGCCCCATAACTTTAAAGTAGAAATAAATGGGGGATAGAGAAGAGATAGATAAAAAGGAGTGAGGGATGGCAGTTGATAAAGTTTCTTTCTCATTCTATTACCACATCAACCAAGTGATTGCTGATAAATAAACCAGACCTTCCAAACCCAAACTTCTATGGAGAAGATTTTGTGGTAATTTTATTGCCTATTTTGTCCCTCAAGTCTTCCTGAATGACTCTATCAACTGGTGGGTACTATGGACACTATACACCTGTCTGCAAACAGTTGAAGGATTCATGTACTTAGGAGGAGGCATTATGTACATTACAGCATTCCACATAGGTCTTAATTATGATAAATATAAGATAAGCTCATGTTTTTAGAAACTGACCCTTTGAAATCAATCCAGTTCTAAGATATCCATTCAGTTTTGTCTTACCAAAATCTGTGAGGTAAGTGCCTGAGTATAAAAGCAACCTAAAGGTTTAGATATTGAGGTTTTCTGATAAGTAGATATTGAAGCTAGAAAAGAAAACAAGACCTTCACTGATTTATTTTGCATTCACTTTCTTCTTTCTGCCATGTAGGTACATAACAAAAATGATGGAAAGTACACATTGGATAAGGGCAGAAAAATAAATATGCATGTTTTAGTTTAGTTTAGAATTACAGGGTTCCAGAATTTCTGTGACACACTGTTTTCAGATATGTGGGGGTTATATAGATACCTGATATCTATATATCTTTTTAGTACTATGTGGTCACATAATGCATGGGCTTTCTCATCCATTCGATTTTGAGGAAGATCTCTTAAAAAGAAGTTAGTGAGAAATACGGATAGGTTATAATCCATGAGAGGCAAAGTGGAATTAGATTAATCAGGAAAAAAACCAGAGCTTTCAATTGAGAAAAAAAAAATCTAGGGAAATTAAAAAAGAAAGGCAATAAAAATGGCTTTTGTTCAAATGTTGGAGATAAATTCAAGTTCCCAACTAAATATGTGTTTGGGAGAAAACTAAAAAGAAGGAGAGAGTTACAGTAGTTTGGTGACAGAGTATTATTAGCACATGCTTCTTGTGGGAGGGTACCCATTAATATTGATGTGTTGTTCAGTTTGTTTGCATCCCCTCCACACTCTCTGAGATAGCCACCATATAGAGCCACTGCATATGGTTGGGCAAGTTGTGCACTGCACAGGGAAACACATCTAAAAGAGTGACACAGATGTAATGGATTTGCATATTGATTAAAACAATATTCCAAATTGAAATGAAGTGTCACAAGGAGGCACTTTTTTCTAATTTGCTCAAAGGCATCATACGTGTTAGCAACAGTCCTATTGTATGTTATTTAAAAGGTGTTAATTCTTCTGTAGAATCACTTCAACTCTATCCAGGAAGTTCCTTGGCCACAAGAATAGACAAATCAATTATTCCTCATTTCCGTTTCTTATCAGGCTCATAAATGAAGTCTAAAATGCTCATTAGGTCTTTGGACTCTTTTGGCATTCTAAAAGATGGTTGGTATCCAAAAGTTTGGGGATAAACCTAAAACAATCTGCTCTACTAATACAAGATGGGGATTGAGTCATTCCAAATACAAAAGAATAATTGGATTTGGCAAAAGAAATAATTTTTTTTTCTGGATGGTTTACTGGCACATAGTAGCCACTCAAGGGAATATTTCTGGAATTGATCAGTATCTATCGAAGCCATCATCTCTAGAATCATCCAAGGTCTCCTTTACTTTCAGGATCAGTCCAGAAGCTAAGTATGGTAACTCATGCGGGATATAATATATATTAATGACTATGATGGTGATGAAACTAATAATACATTATAGCACTTTACATAGATTCTACCAAGTGATCTTTACCACACTCCCATGATTTTCTAAAACATGTTTGTTCTGTTACATCTAGCCAGCTGTTCTCCTTTCTTTTCAGCTAGCCCAGTGTCCAGTGTCTGATTGGATCCTCAGGCATACTTGACATTTTCATCAAGAGAAGGAAAATCATTTCAAGTCCAAAGGATAAGCACCATCATGCTAAAAGGTCATAAAACACTAGGAGTTGCTCTTTAGCCATAGATTTTGACGATAAGTCCAAAGAAAACATGGGACATGGTTTGGAACAAGCTTGCGTATACTTCATCATCAGGGCTGTGGTACACAGTATGAGAAGGCTTCAGGGGGAATTCAAACACCAGTGGAAAGGAGGGTTTTGCTTGCATTGGCTATAACAAATATGTTTTTACAATAAACAAATGGGTGGCCATAAGACATGCATGTCTGATGTTGAAGGAAAGCCTGTTTGCACCAAATAAATTACAGAAACAGTTCAAGAGCAGTTCATCCTAGTGAAAATATTATCCCTGAACTACTGGCAGGGTTAGTGTCAGGTTAGGTTATCTTTTGTATGAGTGCCAATTGCACTCGCTAAAACTGCCTAAGGGCAGTCTGTTGTAACTTACATACAGTTCAGTGTTTTTCATAAACCTTACCTACTTTTGTATTTTAGTTACATACAAACTTTACTTACTTTTTTTCCTCTAGGGATAGACTCCTCCCCCTGGCTATCCTTGAGCTTGGAAATCATCCCTCTCTGCCCTCATGTCCCCCTGCCCCTACCCTATCTTATGTGACTACATATCAGATGAATGCCTGGGAGAAAGGCCAGGGTGATGGGTTGCCAATCCTGTACAAATCACAGAGCAGACAGACACAACTGATCCAAAGGGCATCATTTATTCGAAGCCCAGTCCCTTAGTTCACTGAAGGTAAATGGCTTTTAAAATACAGCCAGCAAAAGCAATGAAGTAAGAATCTTTTGGTGGCATTAATTTCATGAAGATTTTTGAAAATTTTCAGACATTCGTAAATGTTGGCTTTTTAGGACACTACAGGAATTCTATGTTATTAAATTAAAATGGAATAACTCAGCATGGCTCCTGGTCTCTTTGCTGTCCAAGCCTCTGCACACAAATGAACGCAAAATTAATGGAGTGACTAATAAGACAGATGGACTCTTCCCAGTGACTGACAATACAGCCTTCAGAATTGGCAATTAGCACTTTCATTGCCCCGATTTGCAAAGGCTTACAAAGAGAACAAAAACTTTAAGTCAACAGTCTATCACAAATGATTTACTGAGCACTTACAAATAGGTATCCGAGAGAAGTTATCTGTGGATTGTCTCAATTACCTTTCTGTCTCTTTAGATAAGTAATTTAGAAATAAATGTCTGTCAAATACTTGGTGTTATTGAGGTTTATAATGGTATATCTTTCTTGAACCAAACATTCCTTTTTTATTTTTTTCAGTAGTAGACACAGATGTTCCTCCTTTCTCTGCTTGCAGTGTATTGGTGTTATAGTGAAAAAGTCTAGAGCTTGAAGCAAAAGAGCAGGATTTGAGTTTCAATGCCACCACTTAACTATGAAAACTATTGAAACTCTCTGAGCCTCAGTCCCTTCAACCACAAAGCAAGAATGATAGAAATAGCCTCTTCAAGTCTTATATAAATACAATTTTTCATTTAGAATTGCGTTTTACAATCATGACACCTAAGTGAACACTTGTCAGTGGTGCATAGTGAGAACTTTGGTACACATCAAAGTAACCAGTGGAACAAGATAAAAATGCAGTACTATGGGTTCCATGATCAGTGATTTGGATGCAGTGGATGGGGGTTAGGCCAGGGCATGTCTACTTAAATTTTTTTAAAGTTTGTTTATTTAGAGTGATCGAGCAGGGTGGGGGCAGAGAGACGGGGGAGAGAGAGAATCCCAAACTCACAGCACAGAGCCGGATGTGGGGCTGGAATTTAGGAATGGTGAGGTCATTACCTGAGTTGAAATCAAGAGTCAGAAGCTAAACCTATTGAGCCATCAGGTGCCCCAGGGCATCTCTATTTAAAAGTACCACAAGTAGACCAAGGTTTGAGAACTACTGCTTTAATATATAAGAATCTTTCTCTCCTTCAGGATGCTTCTATGAACAGAATTCAAGCATCTTCTAGATGTATTTGGCTTACAAATAGAAACTTGATTTCCATGAAAATCTGTGATTATCTACTAAAAACTCTGTAAGCTGTAACAATAAGTTCTCAACCTCTAAATATGAAAATCCATGGAAATGCAATCTACTCAGTGGTAAGAATTTGAATTAAGATATGGTAAGGAAAGTTGATATTAATTCATTAAACTATCTGCCATGTCATTGCTAATGTCAGGGGAAATATGCTAATTAAACTGACCAATAATTTCATAGAAACTGCAATTCCATATATAATGTTGTAGCCAAACAGTGTGAAAAACAAGAAGAAATGGTAATTTTTAATTTCCTTCTTTACCACTGATGGGCTGAGTCATTAATAGCATCCCACATCTCTCTTAATGTTTATCATGAGGGCTATAGTTACTAAGACTGACCTGATATGGTCTTTAAAGATTTTGAACTGAATCTTTCTGAAGTTCAAAAAAAAAAAAAAAAAGATCAGTTACCATTTCATTATTTTTCATTCTCATTCACCTCTGAACTTCCTGGTTCTGTCTGGGCCAAAGTAAAAATTGCCAAAACACCACGGGAAAGGCTGCTCTGACAGTATTTCTGGCTCACCAAAAATTTCTTGAGAAAGCCAGTTTCCATGAGATTTCAGTTCCAATTTTACAGACCCAAGAAAACTCAGGATAGTTCAGATAAAGTTCAGATAAGCATTCAAATTTTCAGTTACTTGTGCCAGATGAACCACTAAGTCATTTGACATGTTCACATCACTGTTTTAGGAAAAGAAAAAAAAATTGACTAGAATTCTGATCCAATATGGACAATTTTAAAGGAATATAGTATACTGAAAAGCCACCAAAGGTTAACGGATAATTTTTTATTTTTTTTTAAATAAAAATTCAAAATAAAAATAATGACCCTGTGGCTTATTTTAGGTATAAATGGGATTTAAATGAAGTAACCTAGCAACAAACATTGAACAAAAGCTTGTCCGAGAAAAGCTACTGTGGTAACCAACACAAGATACAACTTGGAGAGACAATACTTTGCCCACCTGTTTATTTTTCTTAGCTCTCTTCCCCCTCCTTCCTTCAAAATGGAAATGATAGTACTAACACCATTATACATTCCAGGAGGTATAATGAACTAGTAATCCCAAGACCTGAAAATTCTCTCGGTATCAATTTCTCCTCTTAGCATAGGGTGAGGCAGAGAGGGAAAAGATTATTTCACCTTTCAAAATAATCACGTAAAAACTTACCTTTGGATTAGAAATGATCTTCTGAGGCAAGAAATAAATTCTGAATTTTCAAGGGGTGAGTGATTTGACAATGAATTTACTCACCAGAAATGAAGATCCTTTCATAAACCGTCAACAAACAGAAACATTACACGTACATCAGAGTCTCATTATATATAATACAGCCCACCATGGTGTGCAGTTTGGTATAGAAGGTTTTATTCTTGGATCCCATCCAAGGAGATTCAGTTACTGGAAGTGCCGAAGGAAAATTGCTCTCACATGGCTCCACCTATAATACTTTCGGGTGGCATGAGGCCTGAAGCAAGTGATACAGTAAAAATCCTAGCACGCTCAGATATGGTAACTGAGAAATCTTAACCATAGAAACTGACAATAAGTCCCATTAAAAAGGAGTTTAGAACATTTATCGTTCCACTAAAGTTTTTACCAGTCTTTTCCCCTCCCAGGAGATACAAGAGCATTATTAGCAAAGCAAACTAGCATTTTTCTCACCCAGCATAAACCATCACTATTCTTAGCTAATGGGAGACTACCTACTTGCAAAGAGAAGTATAATATTTTGCATTTTTCAGTTACTGAGTTTATAACTACAGAAAAAATTTTCAATGAATATTTCCATTTTGAATTACTTAAGTAAGGAAAGATTGATTAATGCCTACTTTAAAAATGCCTGTTACATCTGTTTTCTTTTTATTCTACCATCTTGCCAACTGTTGGGTTTCTGATAAATACTTACTCATTACGATAAACCTGGCTTCCAAATAAAAGAATATATGCCTCTATATATATTGTAAATATTGTTAGTTCTTCAATTTTCAGGAAGAAAAAGATGTCCCTTAATATTGTTCATCATTAAATGTTTAGGTCATGTATTATTCACAATGAACATTAAACAAAAGTGCAAATTATCAGGGATTTATTGTATTAATGACAATTTGTATTTAAAGCCTAAGTTAATCCTCATATTTTAAAAAGAATAAATTGCTCCACAATATGGGAAAGTATGCCATAATAAATATACTATTAGCTATCTTTAATACAACATCTATTATTTATTAAATGCTACTAACAGGTACTCTCTTAGGCATTGTACATATGTTGTATCATTTAATTTGCTTTAATCTAAATGTTACAAGAGCAACTTCAAATAGGTATTATTAATACCCCTATCTACAGATCAGAAAATTAAGGCTGAGAAGAATGAAGCTAACTTGTCTGTGTTCATACATCTGGAGGAAGATAGAATTGATTTTTAAATCTAGGTCTGTTTAAACAGAAACAGATTTATAGATGCCAGAAACAAACTGTTGGTTATCAGGGTGGGGAGGGGTTGAGAGCAGGCAAAATAGGTGAAGGTGATTAGGAAGTACAAACTTACAGCCGTACAATAAGTCATGAAGGTGTAATGTACAGGGACAGTGGATACTGTAAATAATATCATAATAATTTAGTATGGAGACAGACAGTAACTAGACTTATCGTTGGGATCATTTCATAATGTATAAAAACATTGAATAAGTATGATGTACACCTAAAACTCACAGACTATTGTATGTCAATTATACTTCAATTTTAAAAATTAGGTCTGTTTGACTTAAAATTCTATTCACTGTGACATGAATATAAGCTTTAAGCTCCTATAAATACTACAATAGCAAATATTAAGATGGTGTAAACTAACGATGGACGTTATCTAAGCTATAAATTATTATACAATTGAACACTGACCAGAGGCTGTTTGTGTTCATTTGCACCACTGAACTCACCGTGCATATGGTTTTGATTGCCTCCTACATGTCAGTGCTTCCAGATCTACCTTCTTAGAGCTATAGCCACTTACTCTGTTATCAGATTAGATTTTCAGTTGCTTGCAAGTCACCACCAAAATTTTGAAATACAACATGTTGAAAATTGAAATTATTTCACTCATTGTACAAGTGACACTTACTATTCATATATTTCCCTTACCGTATGTGAAAGATTATTTTCTTCTCTATGTTTAATTTTCTTCCTGCTATGAGAAAGGAAAAAGCAAAGAGGCAAATAACGTAATGATTATGGTACTCGCGTACTCGAGGAGGCAGACCACCTGAGCTATGAAGGACAAAAAAGTGAAATGGAAAAAGAAAATAAAAAGATAATTAAGTGGAAGATTGACTGGGTGCAGACCTTTGAGATACATAGAGTTGATGGTCTTTGGTGAATCCTGGGGTAGTGGGCAGTTGTGTGAAATACGAGGGTCCCAGAAAATGGTGTCAGCCTTTAAGACTACTTGGATGATAGAGAGACCATCTGAGAGGCTAGATTGGCTTGACTGAAGAATAGAACCAGCTTGTATATAAAGTTTGTGAATAGGCCTCAGACAATATGAGTAGTACAGGGAGACAAAGAGTGATAAGAAGAATCCTTTAAATGCAACAACAAGCTCCAGAACTAAGAGCTTACCTTGAACAAGTGACTTCGTCTCTTTGTGCCTCAGTTTGATCATCTATAAAATTATAGAGTACCTGTCTTTCTTCATAGGATCACTGAGTGGCTGAAGTAGGACAATGATTATGAAGGCACATTAAAAAGAATAATAACTTTCTTCATGTAGCTACTGTGGTTCCAGAATGTACTCCTTTAGATCTCTTCCTACAGAGAAGGGCGCTAAATAGGATTGTTCTTTAGTTTAATAAGCAAATGACTAAACTGTTATTGGATTCTTTCACAAGTGCTTTCTAAAGTTTTGTATCAAATGCCTTAGTCCTACAAATAAATTATGAATGTTTCAAAAGCAAAAAGGAGGAGGAGGAGGAGATTGAGAAAGAGAAGGAGGGGGAGAAGGAAAAGGAGGGAAAGAAGGAGAAGGAGAGGAAGAATCCTTTGCAGGAAATAGGGGAGATGAAAGGGGGTTGACAGGGGATAGCAAAGTAAAGATCCCCAATATGGGACAAGAGTGGACTAAAGCCCAGGAGAGAAATCTTTAGGGAATGATCTAGAAATTCCTTCTACATCCAGTGAGCCAGAAGCTCTCACAGACCCCTGAGGAGATAGAAGGGAAAGTGCAGGGAATCCTAGGTACAGAGGCAACCAGCTGGGAGTTTAAACATGGGGAAGAGGAAGACTACAAGGTGCTATTGGCTGGAGGGAGCAGCTCACCAAATCTATGTGTAGTAGGGACAACTGGAAGTGCCCTCACCACATAGGTTTGTGTAAGGTTGTCTAATGTCCAAACTGCTCGTAAATTCAAGTTAAGAAAAGAAGCTAAAACTTGAGTGCCCAATTAAATGTTCCAGCCAAATTAAAGTGAAGATATGTTAAATATGTTTTGATAAAAAATCTGTACTGTAAAACTCATATTTTCATGAGTTTTGAAATTTCCAAGAATTTTTAAATATCATTAGTTATCTTTTAATACAGCATCCACTATTTAGATGGGGTAGGCAAAAGGTTACTACACATGTATTTTAGAAAAAGTTTGATGTTGTCTCTAATGAACTGAGAAGAAAAGAATTTGTTCACGTATCTACTGAGACAGTAGAAAAGAGTTGAAGGCCTGACCAGTTGGATAATGTGATGGTGGTGATAGCTATCTTTCAGTGACACTGTGAATCTTCAGGGTTAACTTCGGAAGGAAAATCTGAGGTGAAAAGGGCAGCTGATCAAGCAGCTTCTAGTCTTGCTCCTTAGCTTTCACTCTTTCACTTACAATATTGTTGCATTTCCAAATCATCAGATGGACCATTGCCATGGCCACCAGCGCCCAGTAAAGTTGAACACTCTCTTCCACGAAAGCATTGAGATTATGTCAAAGTGTGTGGTTTTTACACAAGCCTAACTGAAAAGTTGGGGCCAGAGGTTCTGAGTTTTGTTTAATAAACTGCTGTTGCTTTTGTCTTTTCGTCATCCTTTTCTATAGAGCCAGAAGGAAACACTAGAACTGCAGCAAAAAGAGATTTGGTAAAACCTCAGATTCCTTATAGATGAAAAGAGCTATGACATACTACTACTTTCCTGTTTGCCACACACAAAAAAGTTGCATTGCTAAACTAAGTGTACTATTTACCATTATACATAAATCCAAATATAGGCATTTGCTCTATTTCACGTCATAAATACTGTGTTTTTTTTACAAATTGAAGGTTGTGGCAATCCTGCATCAAACAAGTCTATGGGTGCCATCTTTCCAACAGCATTTGCTCATTTCATGTCTCTGTGTCACATTCCGGTAATTCTTGAAATATTTCAGACTTTTCATTACTGTATTTATTATGGTGATTGGGATCAGTGATCTTTGATGTTACTGTTGTAATTGTTTTGGAGTATCACAAACTGTGCCCACATAAGGGAGCAAACTTAATCAGTAAATGGTGTGTGTGTTCTGACTGTTGCACCAACCAGCTGTTTTTTTCCCATTTCTCTTCTTCTCCTTGGGCCTCTCTATTCCTGAGACACAATATTGAACTTAGCCAGTTGATAACCCTATAATGGCCTGTAAGTGTTCAAGTGAAAAGAAGAGCCGCACATCTCACACTTTAAATCAAAAGCTAGAAATGATTAAGCTTTGTCAGGAAGGCATGTGGAAAGCTGAGATAAGCCAAAACCTAGGCCTTTTGTGCCAAACAGAACTTAGTCAAGTTGTGAATGCAAAGGCAAAGTTCTTGAAGGAAATTAAAAGTGTTACTTCAGTAAGCACATGAATGATAAAGCAAAACAGCCTTATTGCTGATATGGAGAAAGTTTCAGTGGTCTGGATAGAAGATCAGACAAGCCACAACATTCCCTTAAACCAAAGCCTAATTTAGAGCAAGATCCTAACTCTTTTTAATTCTATGAAGGCTGGCAGAGGTGAGGAAGCTACAGAAGAAAAGTTGGAAGCTATTAGAGGTTGGCTCAAGAGGTTTGAAGAAAGAAGCTGTCTCTGAAACATAAAAGGGCAAGGTGAAGCAGCAGGTACTGATGTAGAAGCTAAAGTGAGTTATCCAGAAGATCCAGTAAGATCATTAATGAAGGTCGCTACACTAAACAACAGATTTTCAATGAAGACAAAATTGCCTTCTATTGGAAGGAAATTCCATCTAGGATTCTCATAGGTAGAGAGAAGTTCACACCTGGCATCAAGGGATAGACTCTCTCTCTCTCTCTCTCTCTCTCTCTTTTAACTTTTTAAGTTTATTTATTTATTTTGAGAGAAAGAGAGAGTGGGGAAGGATCAGAGAGAGAGGGAGAGAGAGAGAATACAAAACAGGTTCCACACTGTCAGCACAGAGCTCAATGCGGGGCTTGAACCCATGGACCATGAGATCATGACCTGAGCCAAAACCAAGAGTCAAACACAAAACCGACTGAGCCACCCAGGCACCCTTAGACTGACACTCTTTTTCATGACTAACGCAGCTGATGACTTGAAGTTGAAGCCAATGTTCATTTACCATTTTGAAAATCCTAGGGTCCTTAAGAATTACGCTAAATCTAATGACTTATCAAGTAAAGGGTTAGTATCCAAAATCTATAAAGAACTTGTCAAACTCAACACCCAAAAAACAAATAATTCAGTGAAGATATGGACAAAAGACGTGAATAGACATTTTTGCAAAGAAGACATCCAGATGGCCAACCAACACATGAAAAAATGGTCAACATCACTCATCAGGGAAATACAAATCAAAACCACTAGGAGATAACACCACACACCTGTCAGAATGGCTAACATTAACAACTCAGGAAACAACAGATGTTGGTAAGGATGAGGAGAAATGGGAAACCTTTTGCACTGCTGGTGAGAATGCAAACTAGTGCAGCCACTCTGGAAAACAGCACGGAGGATCCTCAAAAAATTAAAAATAGAATTACCCTACAACCCAGCAATTGCACTACTAGGTATTTATCCAAAAGATACAAAAATACTGATTTGAAGGGACACGTGCATCCCAATGTTTATAGCAGCACTATCGACAATAGCCAAAGTATGGAAAGAGCCCAAATGTCCATAGACTGATGAACGGATAAAGATGATGTGATATATATATCCAATGGAATGTTACTCGGCATTCAAAAAGAATAAAATCTTGCCATTTGCAACAACAAGGATAGAACTAGAGTGTATCATCCTAAGCAAAATAAGTCAGTCAGAGAAAGACAAACATCATATGACTTCACTCATATGTGGAATTTAAGTTACAAAACAGATGAACATAAGGGAAGGGAAGCAAAAATAATATAAAAACATAGAGGAAGACAAACCATTAGAGACTCTTAAATACAGAGAACAAACTGAGGGTTGCTGGCTGGGTGTTGGGTAGGGGGAAAGGCTAAAGGGATGAGGGGCATTAAGGAGGATGCTGGTTGGGGTAAGTACTGGGTGTTATATGTAAGTGATGCATCACTAAATTCTACTCCTGAAAAAATATATTTTTTATCAAAAAAATAATAATGAAATTGAAAAAAAAAGAATTATGCTAAATCTACTTTGCCTATGCTCTATCCAATGAAACAACAAAGCCTGAGTGACAGCACATCTGTTTACAACATAGTTTAATGAATATTTTAAGCCCACTGTGAAGACATACTGCTCAGGAAAAAAAAAGATATCTTTCAAAATATTACTGCTTATTGACAATGTACCTGGTCATGCAAAAACTCTGATGGAGATGTACATGCACCATATATAGTGTGCCTGCTAACACAACATCCATTCTGTATCCATTGATCAAGGAGTTATTTTGACTTTCAACTCTTATTATTTAAAAAGTACATTTTATAAGGCTATAGCTGCCATAAATAGTGATTCTTCTGATAGCTTTGGGCAAAGTCAACTGAAAACCTTTTGGAAAGGATTCATGAGAAGAGGTCAACGTAACAACATTAACAGGAGTGTGGGAGAAGTTGATTCCAACCTTCACTAATGACTTTGAGGGGTTCAAGACTTCAGGGGAGGAAGAAACTGCTATTGTGGTGGCAATAGTAAGAGAACTAGAAGTTCAGGCTGAAGATGTGACTGATGAATTTCTGCAATCTCTTGATAAGGCTTCAATGGATGAGAAGTTGCTTCTTATGGATGAACAGAGAAAGTGTTTTCCGAAGATAGAATCCACTCCTGGTGCTAATGCTGTGAAGATTGTTGAAATGATAGAAAGGATTTATCATATTAATCAACTTAATTGGTAAATCAGTGGTGGGGTTTGAGAGGACTGACTGCAATTCTGAAAGAAGTTCTACTGTGGGGAAAATGCTATCAAACAGCATCACATGCTACAAAGAAATTATTTATGAAAGGAAGAACTAATTATGAGGCAAACTTCATCATTGTAAGAAATTGCCACACAGATGCCTCTACTTTCAACAGCCATCATCCTTATCAATCAGCAGCCATGAACATCAAGGCAGGACCCTCCACCAGCAAAAAGATTACAACTCTCTGAATGCTCAGATGATGGTTAGCATTTTTTAGGAATAAAGCATTTTAATTAAGGTATGTACATTGGTTTTTTTGGACATTGTGTTATTGCACACTTACTAGACTCAGTGGAATGTGAGCGTAGTTTTTATATGTGCTGAAAAACTAAAAATTTCATTGACTTGCTTAATTGCAATATTCACTGTATTGCAGTGGTCTGGAGCCGAACCTGCAATATCTTCAAGTCAGTGGCTGTATAATGTTTAAAGATTCTCTGAAAACATTTTGCAAATCACAGTTGCTGTCATTCTGAATCTTTCAGCAGTCTCTACTTCTGCTCTCACACTGAACGTAGAACGTGTAACTGTAATGTGCCAGGATTAACTCAGATGGCAACTCTCAAGCCCAATCCACAGGGATCTGGATTTTGTTTCTCTAAACCAGATCAAGAAGTTTCTTCTCATCAGTTTTACCCCCTTTGGAGTGGGAGAAGGTAGATGAAAGAAACAGTAACACGAGTTCAGACAGTGCAAAGGCAAATAGGCTAAACTAATGAAAACAGGTACTTAACAAAATCTAAAAATAAAAACTATACTTTTTATTTTAAATGCTAATGATGGTTGGCATTTCTATACAGGAAGGACTGTGGCTTGCATTTCATATTCATTTGGGACTATAATGCATTTGATTGAGCACCTAAAATGTGCAAACGGCACTGCCCATCAAGTCTGTATGTGGCCCTTTAAATGTCTTCCTGTATTTGTTTTGTCTTCCTAAATTCCCAGAGGACAAAGACTACTTTACCTTTCTTCCACAGTGCTTCGCTGAGGAGATGCTTCCCTGAACTTGCACAAGTCATTCTTACTCTTAGAGTCCTGGGTACATCCTACTTGTAGTCCCTGCTAAAATTTGTAGCACAACACCAGACACACTGTAGGCACCCGTGTTTATATTAGAAATGCGGTGGTTGACTCATGAGCCAGTGGTGTGCTGGAGCCTACTCATATGAGCCAGGGACCCAGCTTGGGCACATTCCTTCCCAATTCTATATCTAGTGACCTCACCTTGGTAGCTTGAGATAGGCCATGATTGGAGCATTTAAATGATGGAAACTGTCCAGTTGATTTTAAGAGGTTTTTTTTAAAATTTTTTTTAATATTTATTTATTTCTGAGACAGAGACAGAGCATGAGAAGGGGAGGGACAGAGAGGGAGGGAGACACAGAATCAGAAGCAGGCTCCAGGCTCTGAGCTGTCAGCACAGAGCCGGACACGAGGCTCGAACTCACAAACCGTGAGATCATGACCTGAGCCACCCAGGCGCCCCTTAAGCGTTTTGAATATAGGCACTTTGTCTTCTACTTTCTTTTTATTCCGTCTACTTTATAGGCTGTTTTACATTTAGCAGTTAGTCTTTCATGTGAGAACTGTGCTTTGAGTAACTATATTTATCTTTTTAAAAAATCATTTTTAATTTATTAATTAGTCTGTAGATGCCTTTTTATATTATTTTGAACATTATTTTTGGAAAAGAATTATTCCTTTACTTGGTTTATATAAGAAGTAGTTATCAAAAGAAAAAAATGGTATTCTAATTTTGCCAAAAGTATTATTAAACAATTAGTAAAGACTAAAATTTCCTTTTCTTAATGACCAGGAAATTAAATTGTTGCTTTGTAAAATAATAAAATAGGTTTGTGTACTAGAAAGTTAATTCCATTGCATTAAAATTAGCCATTTGGGGAGCTCTATTACTATGTGACAAAATAATTGCTCTTTAAACCAAATGCATAATACTTTTTGCCTAAAATGGGCTTTGTGATTTTCAAATATGAACGTTCATTTTCCAGAATTGCATTAGAGGTACTATGGTCTTTTGAGGTTCAATTAACTTTTAACAGGAAGAATGATCTTCCTACTCTTTGGAAAAGCAGTAGGGTACTATGATTAGGAGGGGAGGCTTCTGGGTTCTAGCCCCAGATACTCCATTTATTTTCTGTGTGACCTTAGAAAAGTCACTTCAAGTCTCAGTGCCTTGGTTTCTTCATATGTAAATGGGGATGATAATAGAATCTGCTTTGTATGAGGATTGAATGCATGTGTAAAACACTTGGAGTGATGCCCAGTACTCAGTGATAATTGCTTCTGCTTCTACTGCTTTTCCTCCTCCTCCTCTTCCTCCTCCCTCTCCCTCCCCCTCTCCCTCCTTCTACCTCTCCTTTTCCTCCTCCTTTTCTTCTTCTTGTCCTTCTCCTCTCCCTCCTCTCCCCTTCACCTTTCATCTCCTCCCCCGCCCCTCCTTCCTCTCCTCTCCTCTCTTCTCCTCTCCTCTCCTCTCTCCTCCTCCTCCACCTCCTTCTTCTCTTCAAGCACATAATCTCACAAATACTGGGTACTTAATAAACATGTCTGAATTGGGTAATTAAATAATCAATTACAAGCATGGATCAAAGGTACAAAGACTGATTGCCTACTAGGTACCAGGAATACAGTGGTGATATGCAAGACACAAAAAGTCTCTGACCTCATAAGGTTTACATTTTAGCTGTGTATTGTTGAGTCCAAAATGTATGGGGAACTGGTCTTAATGTTCAGGGAGTAAAAGAAAGGTCTAACTGTAAACTCCCTGGCAGTATGTATTCAAGGTTGCATTAAAGAAGCATGAGTGAACAGATACAATTTTGGCTCTATGTAACAAAGGTCCCAAATAGCTGCTGCATAAAGAAAATAAAAAATTGTTTCTCATGTAACTGTTCAAAGGCAGGAAGTCCAAGACTCCACAAGATTGTCCAGGGACTTGGATTCTCTAAGATCCACCATGGCTAGGGTGTTCTGTGTCTGCAGGATTCTGGGTAGCTCCTCATCACATCCACATTCCAACCAATGGGTTGGAGGAAGGAGGAAGAACATGTCCCTCCATTAAGGGAGACGCGGGTATGAAATTATGTTCTTTGCTTCTGCGCATAACTCATTAGGTGGAACTTCACAGAGCCACCCCATCTACAAGGGGCAAAGGACAGATCTTGAGGGACGGCTGATAGCCTTGGCCACATTCCATCCCTTTGAACATGTTTGTATTATTCATTCTCCACAGAGAATACCCTCATCCCTTCCCAAGGAATACAATCCCAAAGCTTCATCCGTTTCCTGCATCTAGGTCAAGATTGAGGATTCTCTGGATGAGATCAGCCCTCTACATCAAGGATCCTGATGTGGCTCTTTATAATATGGTGGCCTATAATTATGAGACAAATCATCTGTCCCTGAATACCAATATAAAAATGAAGGAGTGGGGACAGGATGACAGAAATAAAACTCCCCCTGGAAAAGGGGAAATGGGAAATGCACAGCTGCCATCATTCTATGAGACTGATCAAGTCCTGTTGGGAAGGAGCTGTTCAAACTCCTGCCATGCTGGGGGTATGAGTCCTCCAGTCACCTTTTCTGGGAGCTGTGACATTAGATCTCTGGGAGGATTTCCTTTATCCATTGTCTCTCATGGCTGCATCTGAAGCAGACACTGGAGAGTATACTTTCTTGGGGCCACCATAGCTTCCACACTCCCCTTCTTGTCAATGTCAATTTATAGATCCAGGAGTCGGGTTGATTTGTCATGGGTTTTGGCAGGCTGGTTTTCTGGCTTCTTTGGCAATATATTTCCTTTATAATTATAAGAATGCCTTACAGACCATTTGTTTCTGCTCAGCTCCATGTGTGAGGAATCATAGCTAAGGTTCTGGTCTTGAAATAGATTTTAAGACTAAGCATTCTGGTCTTTATAAGGACCTCAGTGTGACTTAGATTCCCAAAGGAAAGATTCGCTTGTAGTGAGGCTTGATGCCACTTTTCTGCCCCATGTTGACAAGGGTGTTAAATTGTAACCCATCCATCATTCAAAAGAGGGTGATCCACTTAACCCTAGCCCCAGGTTCAGCTCCTGGTTGTAGGGCCACAGTATTCCAAGCTGTCCTTAGGTAGACAAGCACATGTCAGCTTAGCCTGAGTGGGCCAAGAATGATCACTCTTCCAACCTAATTCTACAAAAAAGTTGGCTTCCTTTCTCTAAGATTCCAAATAAAAGACATCCTCTCTTAAGATTGTCCATGTAATCACCTGAGAGTGAGATCACACCCAGGCTTCAGAAAGGAGACCTTCTGAGGTACCTTGCCCAGAAACATGTCTCCTCTGGCTCTGTCCAGCACCTAAGCTACATGAACCAGGGAAATATATATATACATATATATATATATATATATATATATCCTTCTTCTATGATTAGATATTCTTCCCTAAGCTACCATGCCTTAAATGTTAAGGAGCTGCCAAAATACCCTTATTGTTCTTGCTTATTTCTATAAGGCATTTTGAATATGTTATGCAAATATAGTGAGTCTTTTATAAGAGTTGTAGTACATTTTAACAGAATTCTTCTGGTTAATTTTACCACAAAATTTCAGGGGAAATTCCATGTAGTAAAAATACCATGGCATTGGTAATTAGACATGAGTTCATTTTCAAATGCTGCCATTTAAGCTGTGTAGTCTTGGGCAAGTTACTAAAAATATTTAATTGCTCATATTAAGAATTCAAATACATTCTGCTCAATATCTCTTCACTGCTCCTTGATAATCTTTCAAGCAGAGTTCATAACATTTATATTACTTATAGCTAAAAGAACAGTTTAATTTCATTAATTAGGACTCACTTTTAGACAGGAAAAAGTCTTCTTAAATCTAAATTAAAATTTCAATCTCCCAGGATGCCAGGATAGAGTTTGTTTACAGAAAATTAAAAAACAGGAATGCCTAGCTGGCTCAATCGGTTAAGTGTCCACCTCTTGATTTTGCTTCAGGTCATGATCTCTCAGTTTGTGGGATCGAGCCCTGCGTTGGGCTCTGCAATGACAGTGTGGAGCCATGAAGCCTGCTTGGGATTCTCTCTCTCCCTCTCTCTCTCTGCCCTTTCCCTGCTCATGCTCTGTCTCTCAAAAATATATAAATAAACTTTAAAAATTTGGGGGGTGCCTGGGTGGCTCAGTTGGTTAAGTGTCTGACTCTTGATTTCAGCTCAGGTCATGATCTCATGGTTTGTGAGTTCAAGACCCGCATCAGTCTCTGTGGTGAGAGTAAGAAGCCTGCTTGGGATTCTCTCTCTCTCCCCCTCTCTTTCTGCCCCTTCCCTACTTGTGCTCTCTTTCTGTCAAAATAAATAATAAACTTTGAATTTTAAAAAATTTAAAAAATTTTCAATCTCCAAGTGGTCTGAGATGTGGCTTGGTGATCTGCATTGGATAAGGTATCATGGTCTTTTCTTTCCCTCTTCATCCAGTGCCCTTCCAGGGTCAGGGAAGAGGAAGAGAAGTATAGAGAAATACAAATAAAAGTATATATTTTAACCTAACTCGTTCTGCTGTTGTAGTTCTTTCAGAATGAACACTAGTGCTGACTGGCTGGCTGTCATGGGCATTCAGATGCTGGCCCTTTCATAGAGCAGAGATGTAGGTTCCTTAGGAGACTCCACAAGCCACAGTTCACACAATTAATGAGTTTTCCAGCCCATTCCTGTCACCTTCTCTTTGACCTTGGCCATATACTTCCACTCTCCCAGTTGACAATCCTCCCCCAGGGCTGGGTATCTTAAGATGATCTAAGCCCATGTGGCTTTCAAGGCATCCACCTGACCCACAGAAAGCCCACAGGTACTCACTACATGAAACTGTGGGAGTACAAGCTGTGTCATTCTAGTTCTTTTTCTCATCCTACAAATAAGGGCTGCTCCTTAAGAATCCACCAGGGAAATGACCCAGTAATTGCACTACTGGCTATTTACCTCCCAAATGCAAAAACACTAATTCAAAGGGATACAAGTACCCTTATGTTTGTAGCAGTATTATTTATAATAGCCAAATTATGGAAGTGGCCAAAGGGTCCATCAATAGATGAATGGATAAAGAAGATGCGGTACACACACACACACACACACACACACTAGAATATTACTCAGCCATAAAAATGAATGAAATCTTGCCATTTGCAATAACAGAGATGGAGCTAGAGAATATAATGCTAAGCGAAATAAGTCAGTCAAAGGAAGACAAATACTCTATGATCCCACTCATATGTGGAATTTAAGAAAAAACAAACAAGAAAAGGGGGAAAAAAAGAGAGAGGGGAGACACAAACCAAGAAACAGACTCTTAATTATAGAGAACAAACTGATGGTTACCAGGGGAGGGTGGATGTGGAATGGGTGAAATAGGTGATGGAAATTGAGGAGTGCACTTATGATGAGCACCAGGTGTTGTATGGAAGTTTTGAATCACTATATTACACACCTGAAACTAAGATGATGCTGTATGTTAACTATATTGGAATTAGGGGGAAAAAAGAATCAACTAGGGAAGAAGCAAGCATGACTCTCTTTGGTCAGCAGGCTCTCAGACTTCCAGAATTCTCTCTTCACACTATTTTCCAGGGGCAATGCCAGAGCAGCCTACAGATGTCCCAGCATAGCAAGCCTCCAGGTGCAGTAAAGGTTCCAGTCTCCTTTCAGGGACCTCACAATATTTAAAGCCAATTACTTGTCTTAGGGAAATACCACAGTTCTACCCGCTAGATTTGAAACATACTAATCCTGTGAATTTTCTACTTAAAAGGATTCTTGAATTTCTAATATTTTCTCTGCATAAGTGGTAGGGGGTGACAGAATCAGGACCACTCAGCTATATTTCAGTAAGTCCTACAGAAATGTATCTAGCAGTAACTCTTTAAAATGTGGGAGTACTTATCAGCCAGTGTTCCCAACTTTGAGTTTTAGCTGAAACCTGAGATAATAAAGTCTCATTCAACATTTCTGTTGCTAAAAGCAATAATAAGGATGATGATGGTGGTGATAATATTAGCTAACATTTAGAACTATGCACTAGGCATTGTTCTAAGCACTTTAAGTTCATTGAATATTTAACTCTCTAACAACCACATTAGGTTGTGTCTCCATTTACATATGCAGAAACTGAGGCACAGAAAACCTGAAGAATGTGTCTGAGGTTGCACCGCTAGTAAGTGGCAGACTGGGATTTAAAGGCAGGTAGCCTAGCCATATAGTCTGTAACCTTAACAACTACATTTTCCTGATTCTTCCTATTAAGATATTTGGACTTTATCTTGAGGTTGATGGAAAAGAACTTGGTTTTTTCTCCCTTCACCTATAAAATAAAAATAATGAAAGCTACCTTATATGGTGATTTGAAAGATAAGATAATATAGATGAAGACTCTGGAACCAGACCTGATGAGTAGTAGGAACTTGATAATAAATGATAATAAGTATCATTATTTTTCCCTTTCTTTATGAGGTAGTTAGTACCAAGTCAGGACAGAACAATCCAAGAAAATCACTCCTATAAAACTGTCCAGAACAGTCATTCCTATAGAAATAAGGGAGCACTGCTCCTCACTCACAAATCCCCATAACAGCTGGCAGAGATATTGAGCCCCACACATGATTCCCCTCTATAACAACCAAAGGATAAAAAGTACAAAATCAAAATACATCCAACCATGACCATATGCAATAGTTTCTTTCCTGTTTGGTTTAGTTCTTTGAAGTCTGAGCCAAAGAATCAGAGACAAGTTTGAGAAACTGAGACTACATCTAAGCTCTCTGATCCTCTTGATGAAGTGCCCAACCGAATCTGGATTGGGCAGCGACTGGAAAGAGACCCCAATTTTATCTTCTCTGGCAGGCAAAGTGTCAAAATTAGTCCCAGACAAAGGACTACGCAAAAACACTAGTATGACGTAAATCCCCTCCATGGATTGAGTTGACCATGAGCATTAGAGAATTCCAGCTTGAGGCCAGTGATACCTGTACAAACCAATGGATTTCAGTTTCTCTAAAGCCAGGGTATTAGAGAAAGACTTGATTACCTGTGGCTTAGTCTGAATTAAAAGGCAAAGCAATTACACAAAGCTCTCATTTAACTTTTAAGTGGGATTAGGCCCATACTAACTTTATGACACTAGGTTACTAAAAACAAATGGCAGTTTCTCACATGCCCTAAGAAAAAATTGGGGCTTATATAATTTTTCCAGATTATGAGGCATTGTGCCCAAGACAAGCAGATAGAAAGTGCTTAGAACCAAATGTACCCAGTTTTATGGCTCAAACCAAGTGACAAGAGAACAGTAGTTTCATTTTTGTTTTTCCACTCACACAGAAAGGCAGTGTGGTGTCAGGGGAAAATCAGGTTTTAGTCCTGTCTCTGCTACTGGAGTTTCAGGTCTTTGGGGAGAAAAAAAATCATGAACTCCTTTTTGTCTCACTCTCCTCATCTGTCAATGGGAAGCTGGACTCTAAAACTCTGAGTTCCTCAGTATTCTTAGGAATTTAATTATTATGACTCAAATGCAGGAGACAGGAGGTATTCATGAAAAAGAAACAATATAAAGAATAGGGCTAAGTAGATAGACAACTGGAAAAGTAAGCATCTTCCAAATTTGATAAAGGCGTCCTTCTCCTTTGTAACTTGATAGACCTCAGGAAACTCTCTGGCTCCCAAGGGGAGTGGATTGAGGGTGTGTGCAGGGGAAGTTACACAGGCAACTTAAATGTTTTCCCAGAACTCATGGACACTCAATGCAGCCCTACTTCTGGGATGCTGCGGTCTCTCTCACAAATATGTATAACTTTCTTAGTGCATACACAAATATTAAATTCTCTATTTCTCTAGCATCCAGAAACATTCAAGAACTTAAGACTGATTCAAAATCAAACCCAGATTAAACTAACATTTTGTAATCAAGTACCTCTACCTGGGCTGATACTGATTCTGGTGGGCACTTAAACAGCTTTTTGGTTGCCAGAGACATCTTACCAGGAGTGTATTAAAAAATAAAATAATGCACTGGCTTTGCAGTACGAAAGCAGAGTCCATAAACCACAATATCTCTCTGTGAGGAAATAGACTTCCTGTCTGCTGTTTTTTTATGTGCCCAATTAAGTGCAGATTTTTGGCTGCGTGAGCAACATAACTGCAGCATTTTTTCCAGAAAAACCAAGAAATGAACTAAAAAACTAAACAAGAAAAAGTCTTGTAAGAAGATGGTCTGATAAGTGCTGGGAGATAATATTTTTTTCTCATTTTATACCTGATATCTTCTAACCTGGATATGACCAACCTTGGGCAGAGACGACTTTAGATCACATTTCTAATGTGCTGGCAGCTCCCCATCCCAGAGGGATTTTCACTGAGTAAGGTGAGTACATTTCAAGGCCTTATATGGAATAAAATAGCAGGGTATTGAGTCAGGATGGGCGGTTCAACGAGTTGGGTGTCTGAGAATTAAAAATCAAAGTTAACCAAGATTCTTTGATAAAAAAAAAAGGGGGGGTTGGATGACTTGGTTCAAAAGAAATAAAACCTGCCTGGAACCTAATTAGCAAAATAAAATTGAACCTGAATATGTGAGGTCTACAAAAGTTCATAGATGTTAATTTTAGTACTGAGTTACACACACCTGGACCCTTTCTGGCTTGGGCCAGAAGCGAGAATGCTAGAATCCTGGGAGAAAGGCTGATGTGTAAAACAGCACCAGTAAAGTAACCAAGCTGCACTGATAATTTTCTCTGCTACCTCAGAGGGACCTAAAAATCTTTAAGTAAGCTAACATACACTCCTCAAATCTGGACAGAAGTTCGAGTACTTTCAACTCGGTCAATCTTTTTTCTAGAAGTAGTCACTGAGGAAAGTACCTCCGTGCTAGGGTTGAAATCAGCACCAGTTTTGAAGACAAACAGTTTGGCAGGACCCAGAGGAAGCATTTCTTTGTTTACTTTGTAGAAAGAAGTAAAGGGCAACAACAGTGTTTTCAGGGAGAAGCCCCAACCAGCTGGAAATACCTTTGCTCTTAGGTGAGGGCTCTGGTATCTTCCCCAGCACCTCTTCCAGGTAAATAGATTTGATATTTTCTGAGCTATTGGCTTCTCTGCCCTGGGTTACCAACTTTCTGAATTTGCATTAGTATCACGACACAGGCTATGTCTATGCTTCTCTGGATCTACTCTGCAGCCCAGTTTTAACTCAGCCAAATACCCCTAAATTTTACTGTTGGCTCAGGAAAGCTGCTTAATCTTATACCTTCGTTTTCTTCACCCATTAAATGTATTTGGAAACATATGCTGTACCTACTTTACACTGATGTGATGATGGCAAATCAGATAATATGGCTGAAAATGATTTAAGAGCCTCCAGAAAAAAAAATATTATGAGCCTTTACATGTGTAATATTCAGCCTCACAGTAAGTCCAAACCACAATTGTTGTTTTCAAAATAAAGATTATAAATAGGGAAGCAAAATAAAAACATGTGCTTCAGCATGGACTGGTATGTGAATTCAAGGCATTTGTAGGTTTAATGGAAAATGTTGACTTATAGGAAGCGGGAAAAAGCCTAGTATAGACTCTGTGGTTTCAATAGGTAGGTGTGTAATTAAGGGGCTGTGGCAATTCTGATAATGTTATTGCATGTTTATATGTCAACGTACTTTGCTCTACTTCTCATCATGTAAAGGTTCAGTGGAAGTCCTGGTTTGAGTCCTGGTTTGAAATGTATATGTTATCGAATGTGAAATAAGCTTGTTAAACTTCGAATCACACCCTCTCAGGAGTCTGCATGCTTTGTGAACCACTACATAGCTGTTCAAAAAGTGCCCTGCTAATGAGGCCAATTCTGACTAATGCATATTCCAAGAATAATACTTGACCAAAATTGAATGCAATTCTCTTGTACTTATTATAATTTTCTATGACAGAGAGCAGAGGCTAAATTCGGTGAAAGTATTGTTTTTCTTCTAAACTTGGGTCTGCCAAAATTTGTTTTTGTTTCTCCCCCCCCCCCCCCCCACTCCAACCCTCAGTCATCCCTTTTGGAATGATGCAGTGATCCTAGCCAACTGGGAAACTTGCTGCCATCTGTTGAGTGCCCGTTTTCACCACTTTCCTTTACCCCCTCAATAGAATTTTGGTATGGAATGGAAATATTCCTAAATGGAAGAATCATTAGCAGCAGCAATGTCAAGAGCAGCCTTGAAATGAGGCATCTGATATTCCATATGTATAGTGCACTTATCACACAGACAACGTAAAAGCCATTTGAGGTCTGTAACTTCCTTTTCTACACAGAAGAAAATGTGGCAGTGAATCAAATTGATACAGGAATTTTAAATATGTGTGGTCGCACCAAGTTAGAGAAGATTATAAATTCAGCATTAGAAACCAAAAGAAAAAAAATAAGCCACAGGTAGTATTCTCATATTATATTTGTTTGAGCTGTCAGGACAAAATACTAGAGAGAAATATTTTTATGACATGGAAACTAAGATCTGCTTTCCAAAATTATTTTCCACTAACTTAAAGCAATGTATCATTGTGCAAACCTAAAGACTCCTACCCCCGCAGAATTAAATATTTATCTTAAAACTGGTAAAAGGATGCTTCTCTCAAATATGCAAGCATGCATGGAGTAGTGGGGTCTAATCCCTGTAATAATGGTCTGGGAAGTAGGATTCCCCTTTTAATCTCTAGGGTTATGTTGATTTGCCACAAATGCATGATTGATTCAGGACAGATGCCAAAATCCTTCATTACCTCAGGTACAGAGGGAAAAAGGAATCTGTAACAAGGCAGGCTACACTCAACAACTTTAGTAAGAGTGTTTTATCCTTTCTTTTTTTTATTTTAAGAGAATAGTAAAGGCACAAACTCCCTTTTTTGAATTAAAGGGGGTGTGAGGTGCTTTCAGTGGGATGAACCACATGCCTTGACAGGTCTTGAGTAGTTTTACCTTGGCTTACCTTGAGAACAAGGCCTACATTCTAGACTCCAAATACACAGTACACCTCACTCTGTGTGTTTGTGTTTACTTGTTTGTTTTTAAAGACATGAGAATAATAACAGAGTTTAGTGGAACTGGTAATACAGGGATTCAGTAGGTTTAGATGTTTTGCAACCCAAAGCTCCCTGCATGCTTTCCCCATGATCCTTAATCAGTCTCCAAAAGGTCTCCTGAAGCAAATCTTTAAATTTTAAAAACATTCCTGTTAAGTTATGTAGACATTGCCATATGCTCAACCAATCATTACTGTTGGACTTCTCTTCCCAGACATGGAGAATAATGCAGGTGTCTACTCTTTCCTCTTCTGCTTTATCTTCCCTTTATATGGCTTATTGATGCAAATACCAGAGTGCAAATGTCTACGGACACTGGCCCCACCCCTGCATGTGCCCACAAGAGAAGCATTACAGAGCTAGTAAAAACATGCTGTGTGCTTCCCATGGCTGCTGACCCACACACCTTGCCCTGAAGGCTTGAGAAGGTTCTGTGGTCCACTCAGGATTTAAGGAACATGCACTACCATGGGTCATTCAGGGCTGTGACACACAGGACACCAGCAAAGAATATTGAGAGATCCTTTCAAACACGGAGACTATTGTGGTCAGCAGTGTTAGGGGTGGTACCTGTGGTCTACAAGTATTTATCAACAAGGGAAGACTGATGACAACTAACCTTTATTCAAAGCCTTTTAGCTTACAAGTTACTTTCTCATTATTTATTTAATCTTCACAATTTACCTGGGTGTATTATTTTCCTTATTCATTAAGAAAACTGAGCACTGAGTAGTTCATTCAATGAAAAAAGAATATTGAGAACTTGCTATTTGTTAGAAGCTGTTCTAGGCACTGAGACATAAACAGTAATCAGAATAGACAAAATGCCTGCGTTGAGAGAATTTGCATTCTAGTTGGTGATGACAAGGGAGACGGATAACAAATGAATACATAGGTGAACTATATAGCATGTCAGATGGAGATGAATGCTGTGGAGAAGAAAATTATAATTGAGAACAATAATTAGGGTGTATTAGTAGAGAAGGGGGCAGAGTTTCTATTTTACATAGGGCAATCAGAAAATGCCTTGTGATATTTAAGCAGATAGCTGCAAGAGGTAAAAGAGCTGGTCAGATATCTGGTGCAGGGGCATTACTGACAGAGGAAGGAGCAAGTGCAAAGGCCCTGAGGCAGGAGCATACTTAGCTTGATTGAGGAAATGCCAAGAAGCTTATGCGGAATGAACAAGCCTAGTAGTAGTAGGACATGCAGCAAAAAAATTGTAGCGAAGAATCCCATCAATGTGGAGATTTGGCTTTTATTTTGAATAAGAGGACAAGGTGTTGTTCAAAATGTTTAACAGCAAATACAACACAGACAGCAACCCATCAGCATGGATGTCTGGCCAGAGCATGGAAGCAGCATCCTAGAGGACCCTCTGAAGTACCAAGCATTATCTCTTGAGTTGGTGCGTTATGTGGAGACCCCCCTTGTGAATTGAAGGGAAATTTCATGGAGAAGAGACTTTAGAGAAAGACTATCTAGTAATAGGGATAGAAGGATTTCAATATTTTAACAACTGGTGTCTAGTTCCAGTATGAGCCATGTGGAGATCAGCCTTAATAAGAAACCATGGCTAGGTCTGAGTGAAGGAGTGACATCATCAGACTCAGTTTTTAAAAGACTACTCTGGCTGAAGTGTTGAGAATAGACCCGAGAGAGGTAAGGGTAAAACAGGGAGACCAGTTAAGCAGCTCTTGCAGTTATCAGATGAGAGGTGATGGTGCCTTGGACAATGGTGGCAGTCAGGAACATGGTCCAAAGATTCAGATTTGAATATATTTTTAAGGCAGAGCCAAGAGGACTTGCTGATGCATTGGATCTGAGGTAAGAGAAGCATCGAGTGTGATAGAAGGAACTAGAAGATTGGGGTTGCTATTGACTGGGATAGAAAGAACTGAACTAGAGCAGGAGTGGGAACAAGATCAACAACGTAATTATAGACACAGGAAGTTTGAGATGAGTTAAGCTAACTGAGCTCACTTAGTCTGTGAGCTAAGTGCTGTGTTATTATCTTCATTTTTCAGTTGGGACAGCTGTGGCTCAGAGAGTTGAGGTGACCTACCCACAGTCACCTAGTAAATTGCACTTTGAGGACTCAAACATGTTTCTTCAATTCTGAATTGTATGCTTTTCTTAGGACACCGCAGCTGAGAGTCAAATGGTGCTACCAAAGTAGATCACTGATGAGAATCTACTTTTCTGTGACCCACTTTGAGACAAAATTTCAATAAAAACTTTCCAACTCTGTGATTGAAGGAATCTATTGTAAACGGGAAGAGTTAAATCTTAAATTCACTTGAAAAACCAAAAGGTTTTTTTCCTTAAAAAATAAAACAAAACTGAGGTGAGCCTAAGGCCAGCATGCTGATTGCATCAGAGAGACAAAGATGAAAAGAGGAGAGAGGAAAATGGGCATGAGCCCTAAATCAGCACGTTAAAGGGGCTGGCCTGCAAGGCTTGTATTATCAGACGTTAGTCGGAGAGCGACGATGTTCTTTTGCTGGCACAGAAGAAATCTGAAATAACACATTAATTTTAGGTCCTTTGATATTTTTTCCTGGAGATGTTTTGTTTTGATACATCTGACAACAGCCAAAGAGAAAGCCTCAGAATACAGACATAATAAAAGCAGTTGATGATCCATAGTCACTAAGCAGAAGTTCCACTGTCTTCATCTTACTCAGCCCAAATCGGCAGCTCACTAGGAAGCTACAAGGCATCTTGAAGGATTTAAAGAGCAAGACTAAACATTTTATTAAAGTTCTAGTGTCAGGAATTCCTCCTTCAACTAATGGCTTTGAGACCTGATAAAATTCAGATGTTTCTGAGAAGGATACTGTTTTACAATTAACCAGGAGTTCATTGAGCATATTAGAGGGGTTTTACCAACACCAAAACCCAATGGCACAGCATGGGAAGCCTTCACTGTTCGCCAGAGGGCTGGCTTCCAGTGGTTTAGGAAAGAGGGTACCCTCCTTCTGGTAAAAAAAAACATGAAGAAGGAAACTGAATTGTGCACTCACCCATTCAACCAGAACTTGTCCAAACCGAGTAACATGACTATAAAAACTGAGACCTGGGGGCGCCTGGGTGGCTCGGTAGGTTAAGTGACCCACTTCAGCTCAGACCATGATCTCACAGTTCGTGAGTTCGAGCCCCACTCTGTGCTGACTGCTCGGAGCCTGGAGCCTGCTTCAGATTCTGTGTTTCCCTCTTTCTCTGCCCCTCCCCCACTCATGCTCTGTCTCTCTCTAAAACAAACAAACAAAAAAAATTAGACATGATTGGGGGGTGGTTGGGAGATGGCATAAGGTAAGTAAATTTCACATCTTTTATAATGCACAGTCAAAGATATATACAATTGATAAATCAATAAATATGAAGGAAATCACCAGAATAAATAAAACCAAGAAGGGTTTGGTGGTTTTGGGAGGCACGGGAATGAGATGGGGGCTAAAGAAGTGGGGATAAATACTTGTATTTCATACTCTTCTGTACTGCTTGCCTTTAAAAAAATGCATGTGTATATATTTCATTTAAAATTTTAAATTGAATAAATATATTAAAATTTTATTTATATGAGCAAAGCTCTGGGGATAGCTGGTGAATAAGATATACATGTTCCCTGCTGTCATGGAAACTTGTGATTGAACACCCTGAAGCAGAGAAGACTGAGAAATCTCAGGCACAATAAAGGAAAAATTGAAGTAGAATTTTATTTTCACTTTTGGAGGGAAACCTAGGTCTATTTTCTGCGAATGCCTCATTCCTCTGCTTTGGACTAAATTAAAATGAAGGAAGAAGGGCTCCTGGGTGGTTCAGCCAGTTGAGCATCCGACACTTGATTTCAGCTCAGGTCATGATCTCAATGTTTGGGAGGTCGAGCCCCCCCACTGGGCTCTGCATTGACAGCTTGGAGCCTACTTGGGATTCTGTCGCTCCTCTCTCTGCCCCTCCCCTGCACACAGATGCATGCACTCTTTCTCTCTCTCTCTCAAAATAAATAAACATCTAAAAGACTAAAAAAATAAAATGAAGGAAAGACGTGTTCCCAATTGGTAGACATTTAGCTCTAGAAGGCAAACCAGCTCCACCATATTCCTTACTCATTCCTCCCATAGTCTTTCTCTTTTCACCCCAAATCTTCAGAGGTCCTTTCCACAGTAGAAACTTAACCACCCACAGAAGAAGATGTGTAGGATGAGTGGGGAATAGTTAGAGGAGAGGAAGTTGGTTCTGTCTTACATTTCCCTTTGATTCTAGAACTCTGACGTGGCTGTGGTACTTGCTTACCAGACTCCCCAACTGGATCATAAGGAAGATGATTCCAAAAATAAATTGTTAGAAGCAAACGAGTTAATAAATTTAAATATGCTAAAGGTGACTCATTCACAGAACTTCAGACTTCAAACATGGAATCATTAAAACTATTAGTGTTTCTCTGAGTTCTGTCCTGCAAAAGCTGGGGGTGTCAGTCTACATTTGTTTTAATAGCTCCAGTAACTCTTTCTTCACATAATTGGCTTCAGTGTATCAAGACTTTTGTCCTTAGGCTGCATGAAGGATTTCTGATTTGGCTAGTTGGAAAAACCTTTTCGATGTAGTGGCCCACAGTCACTACTAACCCAGGATAATCATCCTAATTTTGCAATTAGAACTCAGGCTTTTTGCTGATAATAACACTAGTTTACATTTGCACTCAAGTGTTCATGCTCTGCATTCAACAAAATTTAATTTGTGCCTATCGTGTGCCAAAAGTATAATAGGCATAAGGATACAGGATGAAATAACAAGTCCTTGCTCTTAAGAAGTACATAGTCTAGTTTACATCAAAATAAACTTTAGAACACTTGTGATACGTACCAGGTGTTCTATGGAAGAGAGATGAAAAAAAAAACTTTAGTGAGTGCTTTAATAAAGTTTAATAAATGGGGATAATATTATTATCTCTTTCTGCAAATGTACACCCATCTGCATTGTTTTCCATCAACCTTTATAGAGTAAGGAGAGGAGAAGGATGATATGCCAACTAGAGATGGATATGCAAAAGACCCTTTCATGGAGGAAAAAAAAAGCAGAAATCCATCCAGTTTGAAGGATTGTAAGAAGAAATAATGAGTAAGGTGAAGAGGTCAGACTCACATGATTTCATTTCACCCCTATCTCCCACCTTGAAAAAGAAGCTTGGTTTGGGTGGAATATATAGAAATATCAATATAGGTATGAAGACATCAGGAATAAAGATAGCCTGGGGAATACTGTATACTTCTAGAAGAAGCCAGCATTCAGCCTAAAGAATGCTGGTATCCTGCCATCAACTTACCATCATTCTTCTTCCTGGACTTTCCCAAAGGGACCACAGCCATTTATCATGATGACTATATGTTGAAGAAGGGAAAATAACCACTTTTTAAAGAAATCATCTGACATTGACTCTGAACTTACAGTAACTCCTGAAACCCAAAGACACTGTGGCTCACCAGTTAGAGTCCAGGCTAATGGAAGTCAGGTGATCAGTGTAATTTTAGGTCAGGTCCATCTCACAATGGGCCAGTGGGTCTCCAAAATTACTTCATGGTTATTTTCAAAATTTTAGAAGGCTTGGTTGAAATCTATAACCTTGGCAACGGGTAGAACCCCCACATTTGTCTTCCTACCTATGGAATGAGGGTTATTATGGTAAGAAAGGCTGAGTGGAAACCCCCAGAACTTTTCCCATACCCACCAAATATTAACTGAAAGCAACACCACATTTCTAGAAGAACTGTAGAGATTTGCGCCATGATATGTAAGTGATGATTCCCAACACATCCCTATTCAAATAACCTCATAAGCCTGTGCATAAGACAGATGGATTCTGAAAAATGATAGTGTATGATCATACTCTTAATCAAGTGGTGACTCAAACTGCCCTTGCTGTTTTAAATGTAGTCTCTTTCCTAGAACAAATCAACACATTCTCTAGCAGCTGGTATACAGTTATTGAGCTGGTGAAAATTTGTTTGGTTGATTTTTGTACTGTTTTGTTTTAACCTTGTTAGTGAAGACCACCAGAAGCTTCTTGCTTTCACTTTCAAGGATCAGCTTGAAGAATCACCAATATACATTCACTGTTCTATGCAGGTTTGGCTTATCACAATGGAGTCAACAATTGTGGGTTCGGATTTTGGCTTTGTTCAGCAAAGCTGAGGATGGCAGAAAGGATTACTCAAGACTCCACAAGTCAAGAGAGGTGAGAAGATGGCTAACAGAAGTCTCCCTGAGCTGCCCTCAAGCTCTCATATTTATTAGGCATACATTATAGGGAAAACATTGCACAATATGTCAGTGGCTATGTGTCAGTAAGAACTTACAGAGAGTGTGCAAAAAAACACAAGGTGTTCCCAAGACTACAAAAGAGCAGATGCCAAAAGCAGGGTGGGGAACAAGATATGATATTCCATAGACAACATGGTCTAAGGCATTCATGAGCACAGGCAGGCCCCAACCCCTATCTATACATTAGCTAGATACTGGTCCACTGTTTTCAGCATGGCCAGAAAGCAGCGTAAAGCATTCCCTTTAATCTCTTTAACCAGAGCATATCTGTTTGATTTCCCATAGTTCTACTACCATTGAGGGTTATATTAATTCTCCAGACTCAGTTATAACTTAGTCCACAGGACTTTGGTCACCTCTTCATTCTACAGAACGAACACTTTCCCACTATATTGAAGATATCATGCTGATTGAATGTGGTGAATAAAAAGTAGCAATTACTCTAGAAAGCTTGAGAAGACACATAAGTGCTTGAAGATGAGAAGTTAATCCCACAAATACTGAGGAGCCTACTTAAAAGTCACTGGTATAAAACTTACACTTCTGCCACCATAAACAATTATAAAACTGGATACAACACATGAAGCAACAGTGATATGATTGGGACAATAATCAGCAAAGACTGTGATCTTTAAGAGAAGGGAACAAACAAGACCTAGGATCACCCTAGATTTCTGCCTGGAAGCACTTACCAGCTGGTAGCACTACACACAGAAATCTAAATTTGAGGAGGATGAGGGAGCTGAAATATGTGGGGCTGAGTACTAGAGGGAAGGGAGCTATGCAGAGAGAGAGAGAGAGAGAAAGAGAGAGAGAGAGAGAGAACTCTAGAAACCTGACTTCAGGTCCCCTTGAGTCTTTTGTTTATTAATATGCTGTACATATGTAGAGTGAATCTTCATGATGCCAGGCAAAGATAAATTAGTAGAGAGTTACAGGATGAATTCACCATGCTCACACAGGATAAGGAGATATTTATGTTCTGACCATTCAGAGAAAAGAGACCTCTCTAAACATTGGGAGCATCCAATAGAGACTCCAAAAGAGTCACATGTTAGTAGTAGGGTTAAACCAGCTCTAGAGTAATGGCTATTCTAGGCCCACCCTAAAATGGGCTTAAAAAGAAACCTGAAAAGGGATTAAGCTATTCCACAATTAACTTACCTGCTTATCATAACAAAGCCCAATAAAGTTTAAAGGAAGACAGTCAGAAAACAGCACTCAAAAACAACATTCACAGTGTGATGTCCAATCAAGAAGAAACAGGAAAACATCACTTATCACCAAGAAAAAAAAAAAGCCAGTCAACAGAAACAGAGTCAGAAATGTTAGAGCTGATGGAGTTAGCAAACAATGACTTTAAAACACCTATTGTAATATGGGGGGGGGGGGGGAAGGAAAATATACCTTAAAGGAAACTTCTAGAAGGGTAAAAAATGTTATATCTAAATGAGAACTTTACTGCTTGAAGTGTGCCCCCCAAAAAGGTGTGTTGAAGTCCGAACCTCCAGTACCTAAGAATGCAATTTTATTTGGAAATGGAGTCACTGCACATGTAATTCGTTAAGATGAGATCATACTGGAATAAAATAGTGCTGAATCAAAATGACTGGTATTCTTATAAGAAGAGGCACGAGACACATTGGGAGAAGATGGCCATGTGACAATGGAGGCAGAGTTGAAAAAATGCTTCTACAAGAAAAAGAATGTCAAGGATTGTCAGCAAACACCAGACGCTAGAAAAGACAACAAAAGATTCTCCCCCAACAGGCTTCATTGACACTTGCATTTCAGATTTCTAGTTTCCAGAAGTGTGAAACAATAGATTTATATTGTTTTCAATCACTTATTTTGTGGTTATTTGTTATGGCAGCCATAGGGAACTAACACAGCTAGATTATCAGAATGTAACTGTATAATGATAATTACATCAGATTACCAATTGAAAAATAGAAAATATCTAAACCCTAAGCACAGTGAACAAAAGAGACTTAAATTTAAAACTTCAGTAAGTGAGACAGTATCAAGAGATTGAACATATGTTTAGGTAAAGTCTCAGAAAGAGAGGAGAGAATAAGGCAGAAAAAAATATTTGAAGAAATAATGGCCAAACATTTTCGAAAGTTATTGTGAACTATAAACCCACATATCCAAGAAGCTCAATAAGCCCAAACAAGATAAGCACAAAGCAAATCACACCAAGACATATCATAATCAAATTGGTGAAAAGCAGTAATAAAGAGAAAAATGTTAAAAGCAGCTAGATTGGGGAAAAAGACATATTACACATAGAGGAACAAAGATAATAATATGTGTTGACTTCTTTTAAGAAATGGAAAAATGAAGTTTTTTAACAAAATTGAGAAAATTTGTCACCAGCAGACCTGTTTCACAAGAAATATTAAAAGGAGTTCTTTAGGCTAAAGGAAAATAAAATCATATGAAAAATCAGATTTACATAGGGGGGAAAGAGAAGCAAAATTGTAAACATATGAGTTAATACGGAAGACATTTTCTCATTTTTCATATCTTGAAAATTAATTGAAAATTTGAAGTAAAAAATATTACCTAAGTATTTGGAGATTATTCTACTATACATAGAAGTAAAACATAGGACAACAATAACACAAAAAATGAGGGAAGTGGAACTATACTCCTTTAAGTTTCCTAAATTACATATGAAGTGATAAGTTAAAGATGCATACTTAGAAAAAAATTTTTTTATGTTTTTATTTTATTTTTGAGAGAGAGAGAGCAAGCGGGAGAGGGGCAGAGAGAGAGGGAGATGCAGAATCCAAAGCAGGCTCCAGAGTTTGAGCTGTCAACACAGAGCCCAACATGGCACTCGAACTCACAAACCATGAAATCGTGACCTGAGTCAAAATTCAGATGCTTAATTGAGCCACCCAGGTGCCCCAGTTAAAGATGCATATTTTAAACTATTTAGCAATCACTAAACAATAAAGCAAAGAGGAATAGCTGATATACCAACAAATAATAATAATAAAAAGACTACCAAAAAGTTCAAAAGCAGTCAGAAAGGGATAAAAAACAAACAAAAAAGATGCAGCATGATGAACTTAAACCTAACCATATTGTTATGTTAAATGTAAATGTACTAAAATTCTCAATCGAAAGGCAGTGTTTTTTGTGGGGTTTTTTTTTTTGAAGTTTTATTTTAATTCCAGTTAGTAACATACAGTGTTATATTAGCTTCAGGCATACAATATAGTGATTCAAAAATTTCATATATTACCTGGTGTTCACTACAACAAGTGTACTTCTTAATCTATCACCTATTTAACTCATCTCCTCAGCCCCTCCCCTCTGGTAACCATCTGTTTGTTCTCTGTAGTGAAGAGTCTGTTTCTTCATTTGTCTCTCTCTCTCTCTCTCTTTTCCCTTTACTGATTTTGTTTCTTTTTTTTTTTTTTTTTTAATTTTTTTTTTCAACGTTTTTTATTTATTTTTGGGACAGAGAGAGACAGAGCATGAACGGGGGAGGGGCAGAGAGAGAGGGAGACACAGAATCGGAAACAGGCTCCAGGCTCCGAGCCATCAGCCCAGAGCCTGACGCGGGGCTCGAACTCACGGACTGCGAGATCGTGACCTGGCTGAAGTCGGACGCCCAACCGACTGCGCCACCCAGGCGCCCCTGATTTTGTTTCTTAAATTCCACATAAGAGTGAAATCATATGATATTTGTCTTTCTCTGACTGACTTATTTTGCTCAGCATTAAAGTCTCTATCTCCACCCATTTCATTGAAAATGGAAAGATCACAATTCTTTTTTACAGCTGAATAATATTCCATTATCTATCTATCATTATATATATATTATACACACACACACACACACACACACACACACAGACATATATGTCATCTTCTTTATCCATTCGTCAACTGAAGAAGACTTAAAAATTAACAACACCTGGGCTGCTTCCATATTCTATATCTTGGATATTGTATACATAATTCTGCTATAAACATAGGGGTGTGTGTATACCTTTAAGTTAGAGTTTTTGTATTCTTTGGGTAAATCCCCAGTAGTGTGATTGCTGGATTGTAGGATAGTTCCATTTTTAACTTTTTGAAGAATCTCCATACTGTTTTCCATAATGGCTGTACCAGTTTGCATTTCCATCCACAGTACAAGAAGGTTCCTTTTTCTCCACATCCTCACCAACACCTGTTGTTTTTTGTGTTGTTGATTTTAACCATTCTGACAGGTGTGAGGTGATATCTCATTGTAGTTTTAATTTGCATTTCCCTGACTGTAAGTGAGGATAAACTCTTTTCATGTATCTGTTGGTCATCTAGATGTCTTCTTTGGTCTTTTTTTTAATATGAAATTTATTGCCAAATTGGTTTCCATACAACACCCAGTGCTCATCCCAACAGGTGCCCTCCTCAATGCCCATCACCCACTTTCCCCTCCCTCCCAACCCCCATCAACCCTCAGTTTATTCTCAGTTTTTAAGAGTCTCTTATGGTTTGGCTTCCTTCCTAACTTTTTTTTTCCTTCCCCTCTCCCATGGTATTGTTAAGTTTCTCAGGATCCACATAAGAGTTAAAACATATGGTATCTGTCTTTCTCTGTGTGACTTATTTCACTTAGCATAACACTCTCCAATTCCATCCACGTCGCTCGCTCTCTCTCTTGCTCTCCCTCTCTCTCTCTCTTCCTCTCGAGATTTCATTCTTTCTCATTGCCAAGTAGTATTCCATTGTGTATATAAACCACAATTTCTTTATCCATTCATCAGTTGATGGACATTTAGGCTCTTTCCATAATTTGGCTATTGTTGAAAGTGCTGCTATAAACATTGGGGTACAATTGCCCCTATGCATCAGCACTCCTGTATCCCTTGGGTAAATTCCTAGCAGCGCTATTGCTATGTCATAGGGTAGATCTATTTTTAATTTTTTGAGAAACCTCCACACTGTTTTCCAGAGCGGGTGCACCAGTTTGCATTCCAACAAACAGTGCAAGAGGGTTCCCGTTTCTACACATCCTCTCCAGCTAGATGTCTTCTTTGAAGAAAAGTCTGTTTATGTTTTCTGCCCATTTTTTAATCGGATTATTTGTTTTTTGGGTGTTGAGTTGTACAAGTTCTTTATATATTTTGGATATTAATCCTTTATTGGATATGCCAATTGCAAATTTCTTCTCGCATTCCATAAGTTGCCTTTGTAGTTTTATTGGTTGTTCCCTTCGTTGTGCAGAAACTTTTTATTTCGATAAAGTCCCAATAGTTTATTTTTGCTTTTGTTTCCCTTGCCTCACAAGACATATCTAGAAAAATTTTCTATGGCCAATGTCAAAGAGGTTCCTACCTTTCTCTTCTAGGATTTTTATGGTTTTAGGTCTCACATTTAGGTCTTTAATCCATTTTGAATTTATTTTTGTGTATGGTGTAATAAAGTGGTCTAGTTTCTTTCTTTTGCATGTTGCTGTCCAGTTTTCTCAACACTATTTGTTGAAGAGACTGTCCTTTTCCATTGGATATTCTTTCCTGCTTTGTTTAAAATTAATAGACCATACACTTGTGGGTTCATTTCTGGGTTTTCTATTCTTTTCTATTGATCTATATGTCTATTTCTGAGCGAGTACCATACTGTTTTGATCAATATATCTTTGTAATATAACTTGAAGTCCAGAATTGTGATGCCTCCAAGTTTGTTTTTCTTTTCCATGATTGCTTTGGCTATGTGGGATCTTTTGTAGTTCCATACAAATTTTAGAGTTGTTTGTTCTAATTCTGTGAAAAATGCTATTGGTATTCGGATAGGAATTTCATTAAATATGTAGATTGTTGTGGGTGGTATAAACATTTTAACAATATTTGTTCTTCCAATCCATAAGCATAGAATGTCTTTCTATTTCTTTGTATTATCTTTAATTTTTTAAATGTGTTTTATAGTTTTTAGAGTATATGTTTTTCCCCTCTTCAGTTAGGTTTATTCCTAGGTATCTTATTATTTTTGGTACAATTGTAAATAGGATTGTTTCCTTCATTTCTTTTTCTGTTTCTTCATTACTGGTGTATAGACATGCAGCAGATTTCTGTGCATTGATTTTGTACCCTATGACTTTTCTGAATTAATTTATCAGTTCCAGAAGTTTTTTGGTGCTGTCTTTTGGGTTTTCTATATAGAATATCATGTCATCTGCAAATAGTGAAAGTTTTACTGCTTCCTTACTGATATGGATGCTTTTTATTTATTTTTCTTGTCTGGTTGCTGTGGATAGGACCGCCAGTACTATGTTGAATAGAAGAGGTGATGGTGGGTATCTGTCTTATTCCTGACCTTAGGGGGAAAGCTCTGTTTTCCCCATAAAGGATGATGTTAGCTGTGGGTTATTCATATATGGCCTTTATCATGTTGGGTGTTTCCTCTAAACTTATTTTGTTGAGGGTTTTTAACATGAATGGATGTTACTCTTTGTCAAATGTTTTTTCTGCATCTATTAAAATGATCATATGGTTCTTCTTTTTAAAATTGTTTTTAATGTTTATTTTTGAGACAGAGACACAGAGTTTGAGTGGGGGAGGGACAGAGAGAGAGGGAGACACAGAATCTGAAACAGGTTCTAGGCTCTGAGCTGTCAGCACAGAGCCTGATGTAGGGCTCGAACTCACGGACCGAGAGATCATGACCTGAGCCGAAGTCAGACACTTAACCAACTGAGCCACCCAGGTGCCCCTTTGGATCATGTGGTTCTTATCCTTTCCCTTATTGATGTGATGTATCACACTGATTGATTTGTGAATATTGAACCACCCTTAAAACCCAGGAATAAATCCCACTTGATCATGGTGAATGATTTTTTTTAATGTGTTGTTGGATTTGGTTTGTTAGTATTTTATTGAGGATTTTTGCCTTTACATTCATCAGGGATATTGGCCTGTAGTTCTTTTTTTTTTTTTTTTTTTTTTTTTTAATGCTGTCTTTATCCACTTTTGGAGTCAAGGTAGCACTGGCCTCATAGAATGAATTTGGATGTTTTCCTTCCTCTTCTATTTTTTGGACTAGTTTGAGAAGAATGGGTACTGACTCTTCTTTAAATGTTTGTTAGGGGGCACCTGGGTAGCTCAGTTGGTTAAGCATCTGACTTTTGATTTTGGCTCAGGTCATGATCTCATGGTTCATGAGATCAAGCCCCACATTGGGCTCCATGCTCATGGCATGGAGCCTGCTTGGGATTCTCTCTCTTCCTCTTTCTGTCCCTCTCCTGTGCTCTTTCTGTCTGTCTCTGTTTCAAAATAAATAAACACTTAAAAAAATTAGATGTTTGGTGGAATTCATCTGTGAAGCCATCTATCTGGCTTTGGACTTTTGTTTGTTGGAAGGAAAGGCAATGGCTTTAAACCAAAAAATCAAGACCCAACTATATACTGTCTATTAGAAACTCACATAAAATATAAAGACACATGTAGATTTAAAGTGAAAAGATATTAAATGATATGTCATGAAAACATTAATAATAAGAAAACTAGTGCTTATATCACATAAATTAGACGAGATATAATACCATAAATAAAGAAGGACATTTCATGATAATCAATGAGTCAGTTCATAAAGGAAACTTAATAATCCTAGGGGCCCCTGGGTGGCTCAGTTAAATGTCCAACTTTTGGCTCAGGTCATGATCCCACTGTTCATGAGTTGAAGCACCACGTCAGCCTCTGTGCTGACAGCTCAGAGCCTAGGGCCTGCTTTAGATTCTGTGTCTTCTTCTCTCTCTGCCCCTCCCCTACTCTCTCTCTCTCTCAAAAATAAATAAACATTAAAGAAAATAATAATAATCCTAATATGAGTGTAACTGATTTCAGAACTTTAAAATGTATGAAGCAAAAACTGACAACTGAAATAGACCAATCAACAATTACTGGGGATTTCAACACTCCTCTCTCAGTAATTAAAGAACAGGAAGACTAAAAATCAGTGTGGAAATAGAAAACGTGAACAACACTATCAACCAACTTAATATATATAATATATATTAACATATATAATACTACATTCAACAGAGGTACAATGCATACTCAGTAAGTGAACATGGGATGATCACTAAAACAGAATATATTCTGGGTCATTAATGAAGTCTCAATATAACTAAAATTATTGAAATGATATGTTCTTTGACCACAATGAAATAAATTAGAAATTAATAACAGGAAAAATAGTCCCATATATGTTAGAGAAATTGAATTTGAAATAAAAAAACCTCTCAACAAAGAAAATCCCCAGCCCAATTTGTTTCCAGGCTGAATTTTATCAAATGTTTAAAAGAGAAACAATAAAAGTCTTACACAAACTCTTTAGTGATGAGAGAACATCTCCCTACATATTGTAGGAGGCTAGATTTGGTCTGATACCAAAACCAAAATCATTATAAGAAAAGAAATTAAAGTCTGACATTCCCCATGAATATAAACAAAAAGTTTCTTAACCAATTATTAATATAATCCAGTAATTTTTAAAAAAGATAATACTTCATGACCAATTGGGGGTATATTTCAAGAATTACAAGGTTAATTTAACTTTTGAAATATCAATCAGTATAATTCACCATATTAACAGAAAAAAAGGACATACAGAGGATAATTTGAAAAGAAATTCAATATCCATTCATGATGATAATTCTCAGGAGGTTAAGAGTAGAGTAACTCTCAGGAATTAAGTCAACTTCTTCCATCTGATAAAGGGCATCTACAAAAAAATTACTGCTAAAATTATAACAATGGTAAAAGAATAAATATTTTCCAGGGTACGTAGGCGGTTCATTTGGTTAAGTGACAAACTCTTGGTTTGGATCAGGTCATGATCTCATGGTTTGTGAGATCAAGCCCCACATTGGGGTCTGTGCTGACAGCATGAGGCCCACTTGAGATTCTCTCTCTGCCTGACTCCCCCTTGGGTGCATGATTTCTCTCTCTCTTTCTCTCTCTCTCAAAATCAGTCAATCAATCCATCCATCCAACCTTTCCCCCATCAGGAGCATGACAAGAATGTACATTCTCACCATTTCTATTCAGCACTGTATTGAAGATCCCAGACATGCAATAAGGCAAGAAAAATGAATTAAGGTCATTAATATTGGATAGGGAGTAAAAAAAAAGTCTGTATTTGAATGACTGTGTATGTAGAAATCATAAGGAATGAAAAAAAGTTACAAATTGTTTTATTGAGATTTCAAAACACAAAGAAAATTACAAAAACTAATCATATTCCTCTATACTAATAGTAAAGAAATTAATTAAATATGAAATTAAAATAATATTATTAATGATAGAATCCAAAATGTTAAATACTTAAAATATGTTTTACAAAATAGATTCATTGCTTACTGAAAACTGTAAAAAAAATTCAAGAGAAATCGAAGAAGCCCTAAGTAAATGGGGAGATATATCATGGTCATGAATTGGAAGACAATATTGTCAAGATGTCATTCTTCCCAAATGAATTTTTGGATACAAGGCAATCCCAATCAAAACCCCAGATAGAAGGCTTTCTCCTTTTTTGTAGACATTAAATATCTGGTTCTAAAATTTATCAAAAATTCAGAAGAAACCTGTATCAGCTAAAGCAGTTTTGTAAAAGGAGAGCAAACCTGGAGGACACCTCCTGATTTCAAGATTTATTATAAAGCTAATCAGGAAAGTGTGGCATTGCCATATGTTTAAACATAGAAATAGGTCAATGAGCCAGAATAAAAAGTCCAGAAATGGATCCAAATTTTATGGCAAATTGTTTTCGACCAAGTTACCAAAGAAATTCAACAGAGAAAGGATAGTCTCTTCATTTCTAATTTTATCATATACAAAATTAATGCAAAATAAATCATAGACTAAATTATAAAGACTAAAACTAAGAGAGTTCTAAAGAATCATAAAAGTCTTTGCAAACTTACAGTAGGCAAAGATTTCTCAGAAAAGTCACACTAATCATAGAGAAATTGTACTTCATCAAATTAAAAAAATCGTCTTTGAAATACATCATTAAGAAACTTAAAAGGCAAGCCACATACCAGGAGAAAATACTTTCAGTGCAAAGGACTTATATCCAAAATATACAAGGGATTCTTACAGCCCAAAATAAGACAAACAATCTAACTTTTTAAATAGCCAAAATATTTGGTGGGGGGGAATGCATCACATAAGAAGTTACATAAGTGGCCAATAAGTACATGAAAAGATACTCAATGTTATTAGTTAGCGGTGAAATAAAAATGAAAGCCACCAGATACGATTTCATATTTATTGATGCTATAATTAAAGAGACTGACAATACCAAATCTGGGCTAGGAAATGTAGCAAATCAACTCTTATATTTTGTTGATGGAAGTATAAAATTGTACAATCACTTCATAAAGATGTTCAGCAATTTCTTACAAAGTTAAACATACACTTGTTATAGTACCCAGTTATTCCACCTAAGTATTTACTTACAAAAAACTTGTGCATGAATGTTCTTAGAAACTTAATTCATAATACCCAAAAACTTGAACCCCAAATGTTCTTCAAATGCTGAATGAATACACAAATTGTGGTATGTCCACATGATGAAATACCACTCAACCATAAAAAGGAAAAGTATTGATATAAAAAAAACAACATGGAAGAATCCAGAAAACCTTATGATGAGTGAAAGAAGCCAATTACAAAAGAGGGCAAAATGTGATTCCACACATGTGAAATTCTGAAATAGGGAAAACTAATTTAGAGTGACTGAAAGAATGTTACAGTTACCTGGGTGCAGGGAAGGAGAATTATTACTGTAGAGGGAGACAAGGGAACTATTTAGGGTGATGGAAATGTTCTGTATCTTGATTGTGGTGGTGTTTACTCAGGTGCACATATTTGTCAAAACTCACCAAACCATACACTCAAATATGTGTATTTAATTGCACTTCAATAAGGTGGCTTAAAAAAAAATGTCAGCCCACCATCTTAGTAAGGTGTTTAGAGGTCCAAGGTGAAGAATAAATTGTTCTCCTTATCCCTTCTTATTGCTAAGAAAGATGACCACCCCCACAAATGCTTCAGAACTGGTAAATCTCATAATTCTCTCATTCTCCCATTCTCCCGTCCAGACTTTAATTTCCCAGCTTGTCTCACAATTGTATGAAGTCTGATTCCTACAATAAATCCCTTATTTTATAACACTCAGTGTTGCCCTACTTCTTGGAATGATTTCCTAGACAGAAACAATGCTTGTGTCACACACGGGAAAATATACAAAATTCTGAATCAATGAACTAGTCACTGTGCTTCCAGGAACTAAACATCAGAACTCACAACCATGGTCTAAGGAGCCTTCAATTACCCACTATCGTTGGCTTCTATTGCTTGTAGCAAATTGCCACAAACTTAGTGGCTTAAGACAATACAGGTTATTATTTTACAGCTTCCGTAGGGCAGGAGTCTGGCACATTTTAGCTGGGTCCTCTGCTCAGAGACCCATAGGGCTGAAATCAAGGTGTCAGCTGGGACTGGGATCTCATCTGAGGCTCAAGTTCCTCTTCTGAGCTCACTGGTTGTTTGCCAAATCAAATTCATGGCAGTTGTGAGACTAAGATCCCCTCTGTCTTGCTGGCTGTTAGCTGGGGACTGCTCTCAGACTCCAGAGGCCACCCTTGGTTTCCTGTCACATGGCTTTCTCTACAACATGGCAAGTGCTTCTCCAAGGCCAGCAGGAAAGCTTTCCTCTTGTTTCAAATCTCTGAATCCAGTTTACTAAGGCGTCTTAAGCAATGTCACATTATTACAGGAATGACATCTGACTACTTTTGCATATAATATAGTCTAATCAAGGAAATGACTAATGCATCATCTTCACAGGTCCTGCCCATATTCATTGTATTTAGACTCACCATTTAGTCCACCATGGAATAATACAAAGGATATAGGTCTTGGAAGATGGATAGAATTTGGATAGAAGAAGAGAAAAGGGAAAAGAATTTCAAGCAAGGGAATATAGGGCTATATGTTGTAGGACTGACAGAAGGGTGAAGTTGGCATATGAAAGCTACAAGTCAAAGAAGTAGGACGTTTGTGCTACAGACCCTGGGAAGCAGAGTGATTAGAACACAGAGTCAGATCCTAAGGGTTTTTACCACTCTACTGGGAAACGTGAGCTTCAACAAATAGGCAGAAGAGAAATGATGAGCAGATTTTTAGTAGAGAGAATGACAAAATGAAAGCTATATTTTAGAATGATAAGGCACGTAAATACACTCAGAAATCACTTGTAGAACTAGACACCATCTGATTCAGGCATGAGGTGGTAGGCCTTTAGCTAACTGTGGGAATAGGAAAGAGGAATATGAAAGACTATTAAAAATTTGTGAGACTTTTGCCTCTTCTATATATCATCTTTCCTAACCCACATTACCCTTGATTTTATAACCTTCCTTATATCCACTTTTAATTTTACCAGTGTCTGCTATGCCAGTTGGATATTTAACAATAAATAGTGATTATTATAATTAATAATAATAATAAAAATGTTTTCCACTTGGGCACTGGTAGATACTATTTTTACCTTAATTGTACTGGTGAGAAACAGAAGGATAAAAAGGTGACCAACTCAAGTAATCTAGTTAGTATTAAAGTTCTAATTTGAATTCAGGCCTTTCCCCCTGCTATACACCATGATATACTGTTTCCACAAACTATGAAGTTTGCTGTTTGTGTATACAAAGTAGTTTAAAGACTGGTTTTACTTATGATAGCTACAATTTCATATTCATTTTTCTTTTTAGATTTTTTAATGTTTATTTATTTTTGAGAGAGACAGAGTGCAAGAGGGGAAGAGGCAGAGAGAGAGGGAGACACAGAACCTGAAGCAGGCTCAGGCTGTGAGCTGTCAGCACAGAGACCAATGCGAGGCTTGAACTCATAGACTGCAAGATCATGATCTGAACTGAAGTCAGATGCTCAACCAACTGAACCACCCAGGCGCCACTCATATTCATTTGTCTTGAGAAGAAGTCTGATCCATAGCATTCCATCCAAAGGAGGATCAAAAGCATGGAGCGGTATCTACTAATTAAATTGAGATAGAGGATGGAAATAATTATCCTCATGATTAAAACTATCTTGATTATATTACAGAAGTTTATGAGATAATGTTCATAAAATACCAAGTAGGATGCCTGGCCTATAAGCAGTCACTCAACATATATCAGTTCTCCTTCCTCCTTTTCCCTCTTTTTATTCTCTTCCACCTGGTTACACTTTTCCTATGCTAATAAATCAAAATATAGGGATCATTTAGTTTAATGCTGTTTTAAGGAAAACTACATGTCATTTGAGGAGAAAGGAGAAGCAATAAGTATATGAAATTCACAAACCCCCAGAGACTGCCAGAAAGCAACCACAAGAAGATTATATATATATATATATATATATATATATATATAATCTATTATATATATAAGGAAAAAAGGGGTGAGCTGGCAAAGATGATGTTTGGGGGAACGGAAAGCTTATAGCAAGAAAGAGAGATGCATGGGCTCACCATCTATAACCTTTCATGATGACCTCAAAGTATGAAACACTGTGGTTTGATTTGCTGGGATAATTGCTTGAGTTCTGTGTTTGGGGTGCCAGAGGACAAACACTTGTGGTTGTGTTGCAGACTGAACTGCCCTTTGGAAACTGACTTTTCTCCCTGACTGAACTTTGTAGCAGCAGGTCATTCCCAACCGCAGCTGGAGACCCCTCTGCTCTCTCACTAGCCAACAAGTACAGACTTAGCCTCCTGGCCACATAAATCCAGGCATGTATCAGTTCATCTCCAAACACCCAGCATGTCTGCTCTATCAATTAAAAAGCATTGGGCAAGTGAGCTACTAGAAAGTTCAGCATGATTAGTAGCTACTGTGAATTTTCATATCCACCTTTATCATCTCCATTATTTCAGCTAAAACCTCAGGTTATTAGTTTTATTAAAAGAAGGGGGAGGGGAGAAGATGAAAAAAAAAATCACAAACATGCTTCCCAGACAGGTTAATACAAGCTCTTCCTCAGCTCTCTAGTCTAGACCTAAGGAACATTCCCAGAGTGAGAGCAAAGAAATTTTGGGTTGTATGGAAAATTTGACTCAACCCAAAAAGCCAGCCAACACCACAAAATGGATTGGAGTCAAATCAGATAAATAGAAAAAGAAAAGAATACAAAATATTTTTGAATGACAGTATCAAAAAGGTTAAAAAACTTAACAAGAACCTGATTGCAGACGTACAGACTAGAGTTTAGCTTCACCTTAACAAGGCACTTTTAAGGATCGATTTAATGATGTTTCCTCTCCTATGCCCATAGAAATGTAATTAAATGGTCACAAACATATACATTCCTCTTGGGTTTGGTTTCTGTAACTACCAAAAATAATGTTTGAGAAATCATCCAAACCTCCCAGTGTATTATTCATGTAAACCTAGATATCTCACAAAAACAAAACATACAAGAGCCGAGTGCCAGTTAGCATGTGAAAATATCCAGCAACAGTCTGTTTTTACTTCTTTGATAAACTGTATTGTCTTTTTGTTGTAATGGAAAAGGATTAGTAAGGCTTACCAAATAAACAGCAACTTCCTTAGAGAAACTGACCCTTGTATTTTATAAAAACCAAGAAATCAATCCTACAAAGAACATGGGGGTCTTTGACAGACTAATGGAGGGCAAACTTCAAGGTCTATAACCATGAAAAGATCTGGGTCAGATGAGGATTTGGGCTAGTGATACATTTTGATACTTTCTATTTTAAGCACCCCAAAATGTAAATGCTCATTCACAACTTATCCAACTTTTTCTGAAAATCTTTAATCTGCAAAACTGTGTTCTTCCAGGACTTTTTGCCTGTGTTTGGTCTGGAAATGATAACATTTATAATAGTATATCTTAAAATGCAGAGGTGTGCCCAAAGGAAAAAAATAATAATAACAATTAATAATTAAATTCAAACCTCCAAAAACGTTTGTTTGGTTTATTGAGTGCTCTGGGTGAATGCTCAAAGGTGGGGGGGGGGGGGGGGGGCGGCGAGACGCATTTTGTAAAGTCCAAATAAGTTCTTTCCTTTGCCAAAGCAAGGTGGGTATTTTCCAAACAAAATTTTTACTATATACTGTAAGGAAAAGAGGTAAAGGTGAGCACCATTTAGAATTTAACTTTTGGGATTGGGAAAGAATTTAAAACACTCAAGAAGCAGAATTTAGACATTTCAAATACATGTCAGCTCTGGCACTGTCTGAGGTAACATCACCTATTTGATTTAAGACCAAAACCTGAATTATCAAGCAGTATTGCCTTTTTCAGAAAAGGGTATTTGAATCAGCTTCTCTGTATCACTCTATGAGTAACCTGCTTTCTTGACCACTAAAATCTGGTCTGAGCTCCTGAAATTGACATCCCAATACATTAAACCAGATAACCTGTAATTGAGGCCAACACAAGGTTATCATTAGGTGATAAGCCTTCAACTTTATTTTCTTCCGTCATTCATGATGAGGAAGTTGTTGCTTCCGAGATAATTAAAGGTCGGCAGATTTATAAGTAGGTTTGCTTTGCCATTTCTTTCTTCATATGGTTTCTTTTCAGTTTCTTTTCCCTTAATAACTGGCTTAACTCTTTTATATAATAAAAAAGGTCAGATAGTCTCCCCACAAAGTGCTCATAATAGCTGGCAGCCTATCCTCCTGTGATTAGCCATCATTTAGCTAAGCAGAAGTGTCAGAGCATGTAGAACAAAGAGGCAACAGAGCATTTCTAGAAGCACATCAGTATGAATGCAAAGAGGGGAACTAAAAGACAAGGCGTGGGGGAAGACACACTGCATAGAAACAGCAGCATGATTGCTTCTGAGGTAGGCAGCAGGTTTCCTTGCAATAACATGAGACTATCCTGAACAAATGAATGCAGTGGTGAGGGTACAAACATGGGGGTCAGGTGTAGACATATGTAAAGGACAGACCAGGATTATGGCTTATCCACTCCTAGTTTTCAGGATCAATGATCAATTCACAGTAGCCAACTAACTTTTTTTTTTTTTAATACTTTAAAGGTTTATTTATTTTTGAGAGAAACAGAGAGAGACAGAGCATGAGTGGGGGAAGAGCAGAGAGAGATTGGGAAACACAGAATCCAAAGCAGGCTACAGGTTCTGAGCTGTCAGCACAGAGCCTGATGCAGGGCTCGAACCCATGAGCTGCAAGATCATGACCTGAGCCGAAGCTGGACCCTTAACCAACTGAGCCACCCAGGTGCCCCTGCAGCCAACATTCAAGAAGACCAATACAAATGTAAAACCCATAGTCATTAGAAATGTATGGATGCATTCCAGTTACCTGTGCATCTTTATTACATACTATTGGGTAGAACTGTAAGACATTGCTGATGTTTGACCATTTTTGACCTACAAAATAGGCCATTTCATATGATTCTTTCTATGTTTATAAATAGAATGGTGTAAAGATTTTCTCTGGACTTGAAAAATCAGTCTAATCCAGTGAATTTTTCAGATTCAGTGCATTTAAAAGCCAAACACTAAATTATTTGTATTCCTCCTACACCTGGAGTATCTCTATCTCTTGCCCATTTTCATGGATATCAAGTATTTCATAGATATCTGGTCCCACATGCCAAATTGTGGGAATATTTAACTCTCAACTCAGTTATGAAATCAAGGATGCAATTTTTGGATAAGACAGTAAACTCCACACAGGAGTTTAGGCCTTGTTCTATGGCCAAATCCTCCATATCTTGTCCTAGCCAATCTGCCAGCAAATTCTTTCTAAGAAAGACTGGAGGGAAAAAACTGCTCAGCTCTGAAACAGAAATTACTAATATCCTCCTAATGTTAGGGAAATCTGATTTATTCAGCAACATCTTACCAGACAACCGAGAGAAGAGTACAAATTTCAGAGTAGACGACTTCATAGGAGCTGTCTGGGCCTCAGCGCCTCTATGAGAGGTTAGGTCACATGAACTAGGGATTCCTTTCTTGCTCTAAATTCTGTTTTTCACTTTGTATTTATGGTTGTCAATGCTCATGGAATTGTTAGGGTGGCCTAATGAGTCAATATAAGGCTTGCTTTAATCTGCCTGACTTTGCCCCAAACCTTTAAAAGCACACAAATATGAACCAATGAACCTAAATTATAGCATACTGTACATTTGCTTAAGAAACTTCCTATTATCGCCACCTTTATATAAATGGTTGCTCACTGGTATAAGTAGGAGACAAACCACTTAATAACTTCCAGGCCAGTGAACTTTTGCCCAACTTCAAAATAAAGTTGTTATTCTCCTTTCAACAAAAGTTTAGGATATATCAAGCTTACTCAAAATGAGTTGCCAGAAAGAGAAAAATAAAAGGCTATATCATCAATATACTAGCAATGTCAGATCAAATAGTTCCAAGTATTTTATTTTCTACCATATGCCTTCATATGAGTCCATCTCAATGAATACTTGGGTTTGGGTGGCCAGAGAGCTACCATAAAGATGTTTCTATTCTGAGACTCCATGAAGATTTTTTTTTTAAGAATAAAGACTTTCATAGTAACTTTAAGGTAATATTCTCAGGGGGAAAAATCCAAATTTCTGTACTATAAATTGCCAAGAACTGAGATCAAGTCTTGATTTCTCCACCGATATGCTCTGGAACTGGAAACAAATCCATCTCTCCCTCCCTCAAGGTCTTGAAATTAATGTTTAATCTGGAGCACCTATGTCATAGTAATCAAGGTTTCCCAAGAATAAAGTGGAATTATATGGCATCTTAGATTCCTTCCAAAGGTGGTGTCACTGTTTCTTTCTCCTTAATTACTTGATGGTATTGCCAACTTCTCCCCAAGGCATCATATTTATTCCAGCAAATTCTTATTTAGAAAGCTCACATTACAATGATCCTGTACACTTTATCTGGATTGGCAAATTGAAGCCCCCATCCACTAATTTATGTTTTATTAAAACTGATTCAGTTGAGGGAGCATATCTAAAAGTACTGCAATGAAATTCCTTGAAGGCAAACTGCAAATTAAAGGCTATATCAAATCCCATTTATAAGAGTAAATACATGTGTGTCTGTGTGTGGATAAGGAGTCTGCACATGGTTGCACAAACGCAGGGAGGTAACCATGGTGTGAATAAGAAATACCCTCCATGGCCAGTGTGCTGAGCAGGCTAACTTTATTCTAAAAGAATGTGCTTAGATATGAGTCTAAAGTGGCCAGTGTTAAGGTAAAGCTCATGCCAACATACAGCCAGCTGTTCCATTTCCTGACTCACTGACAACTTATTATAATGAAGCCAAGAAGTGTTTGCCTCACTCTTTGTAGGTTTGAAAGATGCATTTAAGCTAGATAAGGAGAACCAGTACTGCAAGATAAAAGAACCTGGCAATCAGGTAAAAAGGTGGGCAAGCATTCTTAAAAAGGAGAAAGGATGAATGTGAAAAGGAAAGAAAAGAATTCCAGAAGCATTAAGGAGTGGAATGGGAATATAAGGAAAGTAGATGTGAGCAAAAATGAGAATGGAAAAGTGAATTACTAAGGAAAGAAAATGGTGATACAGGGAAAGATTAACAAACGAAAACAACTCTACTTTCTAAGCCTAAAGATCAAACACTACTGTTGGTCACTGTACATAGCAATTCTAAAACACAAAAACAACAACAAAAACAGAAAAACAAAATACCCCTCAATGTTCAAATTGGCTATTTTACTTAATCATTTTTCCCCACAATATCAAAAGAGCAACTCATTACTTAACAGAGACTATTACTGACACTGTTATGTCTGGCTTAGTAGGGACGTTTACTTTTGTAAGACATGAACATTATCCTAGATGAGCAACAGAGCATCTTATAGAAACTTCCAGACTTGGGAGCTCAGGACCAAAGTGAATCACTGTCACTCTCCATTGTTTTGGCCTTGAATTCCTACTTCCTTGCCAAGAATGGTGGATTTGATGCTCTATTTCAGGATTTGCTTTAGCCAGAATGCTTCCTTAATTAGCAAACAAGTGCAGTGACCCAGAGCTAGCCCCCTGAGAACCACCAACTAAACAGTGTGATTTAAAGGCAAAAAAAAGTTCCAACCGCCAAAAACGTTCTTTACTGGTTCTGCCATGATGATATAAGACACTGACAGCTAGAAGGTTTTGTTGAAATAAGGCAAGAGAAAAGGAAACACATAAAGCCATCATTGTTCATTATCTCATCAGAACATATTAGTTCAGCAGTATAGGTGGCTGTCACCTAGAAGACTGGGGGGTATGGAAACCAATTTGACAATACATTTCATATTCAAAAAAATAGTAAATAAAAAAAGAAGAAGACTGGGGGGATGAGAGCAGAGCTGGATAGGTTTACTTGCGTGCGTGTGTGCATGTATGTGAGAGAGAGAGAGAGAGAGAATAATGGGAAGGTCTACAGAGGGTTGCTACCAGAGAGGGCTGGCTTGTGGGGGTGGGGGAGGAACAATTGGAAGGAGAGACTATGAGGGACTGAACGAAAGCAGTGATTGGTATGTGGTATGTGGGGGTGGTGTGCACATGCATGCCCATGTTCACCCTCCCACCATGTGCAATGCAACCAAGTATCTGAGTATTTGTGGGATGGGGAAAGGAGGCAACATATACCAAGCCCAGAAAAGGCTCCACTGTTTAAAGAATGCTCACAGGTAACTCTCATCTTTTTATAAGCCACCACAAATGCCAGTTTCATCACAATGCCAGGCCACAATGCTTAATCCAGGTCATTTTGACAGCACAGACCTAGAGGCATTGTCCACCACAATCTCTTTTAGAAGTTTCTTTAAATAAATGGAGGTGAACTTTGCTCTGTCAGTAAGACGCACTTTGTATGAAACAGTGCCAGTGGCTCACAGCATACCTCATAAATTATCATGGCTCTGGTTCAATATTTATGAAGGCTGTGCTTGGGTCTTTGCTACCATTTTTCTAGCAGTTTCATAGATTATCTTTGTGATATAATTATTTCATTTTGCAGAGGAAGAAATTAAAGGAAAAAAAAAAATAACTTGCCCAGACTGCTCAGGAAGCTTAGGTCTTGGGTATAAATCAGGACTTCTTACTCAGAACTCTGAGTCTCATTGTCACAGAGATCATAGTGAATGCTGAAGAGTTTTTAGTTTAACTCTGAACATTGTGACTTCACTCAGATGTCATAAAAACAGGAGTAATTATTAAGAGTTTGTCTCTGTATGATTCTCCTGTTTTCTGACCTTGGGGTGGTGACTTGGATCTTGTTTATTGGCAAGAACCAATTGTCACAGTTACCACTGTACTCAAGAAAATGCCATGGAGTGAGGGTAAGGAATGCCAAGCACTGATCATTTGGACCCCAGTTAAACAGAGCTGCCCCTTCTCTCAAATGTTTTCAAGAGATACTGCTTAAGGAGAAAACTCATGGGAACCAAGCAGAATACCTTGCCTTATTTATGTGGTGTAAAGAAGGAGAAGATGAGGCTGAGTGGCTGCATTTACCTAATATTTAGGAGTTTATCTCAAATGAATTCAGATCCTAAATAATTTTTGGAATACACATCTCTAGTGTGTCTAATTGCTCAAATCTTTACATATGGGCCTAATTTTTAGTTAAAGAGACAGCTGGAGTGTTGTATACAGCTTGTTAGGCTTTCTTGACAGATAAACTTCTGTACTTTAAAGAAAGAGGTACCCTTAGGGGCACCTCGTGGCTCAGTCGATTAAGCATCTGACTTCAGCTCAGGTCATGATCTCACAGTTTGTGAGTTCAAGTCTGTGCTGACAGCTTAGAGCCTGGAGACTGCTTCAGATTCTGTGTTGCCCCCTCTCTCTGCCCCTCCCCCGCTTGCTCTCTCTCTCTCTCTCTCTCTCTCTCTCAAAAATAAATAAACATTAAAAAATTTTTTTAAATAAAGAGGTACCTTTAAATCATTTGACCAATTAAAGGAAGAGTTAAGACAATTAAGTCCTTATAAGCATATGGACTGTCTTGCAGCCTGTTACTATATTTCAATGCATTGATAGGAACAATTTCCTCTCTTTCTATAAAGACTGCAGAAAATCTGGTTACAGGATGCAGTGAAGGAAGAAATAGGAAATCAGAAAGATTAATAGAGGTAAGGGCGCGAAAGTGTCAACGGTTGAAATTTGTAGCAGGAACTTAACAAGGAGAAGAATTAGAGTAGTTAAGAGGACAAAAGTAGGAGCACCATACTTTTAAGAGTAATAAAGAGTTTCTTCAAATATATCAAGGTCAAGAATGATAAAGAGAGGCTGAAGAACTATTAACAGAGACAAGACCACTGAATGCTATGCATGATAGTAGAGAAAAGACCATGTAAAGGATACTATTGGGACAATAAAAAACTGGGAATATGGATAGTAGTTAAAGGTTAGTATTAATATTAATTTTCCTGAACCTGATAACTGTACTATGGTTATATATGTTCTTGTCCTTACATACTGAAATATTTAGGCATAAAGAGGTACAATGCCTCCAACTTGCTTTCAAATAGTTTAGGAGAAAAAATATGGACAGGTATATCAATCAATCATAAAATCCCACCACCTCTCTCTCTCTCTCTTTCCCCATATCACGTACAGGTATACACATTTATA